>NC_039497.1:3768894-3953908 GCF_003590095.1 Trichoplusia ni
TATTAGTATAGATAGGAACGTTGATGAAAAGCTACTTGAAGCTTTTACAGATATATCAGAGCGATTGTTTTCAGACTTAAATCCTATCCAGTTCACTTTAATTGCTATTTTATAGATATTACTAGCTGACCCAGCAAACGTTGTTTTGCAGATTTTTTTTTGTAGTATGTATTTTTAATGCCACATTATAAAAAAAAACAAACAATTTCGTCCAAAAATTTTTTTTTTTTTAGTGTGAGCAACCCTTAAATCACTTAGGGGTATGAAAAATTGATGTTGGTCGATTCTCAGACCTACTGAATACGCATATAAAGTTGGTAAAATTCGGTAAAGCTGTTTCGGAGGAGTACGGTAACTAACATCGTGACACGGGAATTTTATATATTAGATTATTTTAATATATTTGATTGTTATGTAGGTAAGTAAGTCAAGATAATCATCATTCTATAAAATCCACTTCATTTTAAACGCTGTATGTTAATTTTCAAATCCAATTTTTAGATCCCTTCATTTCCTACATTAAAAAACGTCTTCCTATATTCGACAAAACGTCACAACATTATACGCATAATTACAAACTCATACATAATCAGTCAATAAACCGACACAAATTTATAATTACATATAAACGGTGCGGGTTCGTTGTAACTAGGTCATGAATGAACCACTACGGCACTATAGGTACCAACACTACGTGAATATGTCAACAAACTGAGAAATCAAGGTCACACGAGACTCTCACTGCGCATGCCCGAGTTCAGGTAAACATTATGCACGTGCTCCTCTTAATACTAACTTGAAAACTGTTTTAAAGACTTTTGTATAAAGATTATTGTTTATATCAATAATAAAAATTAAAAGGAACAAGATATGAGACTAGTAATATAGTTAAAACAAGATTGAGAGGTTTTTTGCAGTTGCAAAATTTTTAGATGCCGCTACTCGACGCTAGATGGCGCTAGTGCAAGCTTTAAGTATCGCCGCTCTGTGCATGCTTAATAAGCGAATGGCAATTGCAATCGCACAAAGGCGCATTCCGAACAATACCGGATTGGTTTCCAAACAATAGTACATTGTGCGCAATGGATTTTGTTCGTAAATGGCTCGTGAATTGCGGTTCTGTTGATACCCTAATAAAACAACCTCTATTATATTTTACTCCCAAACAAATTGAACCAAATAAACGATAGCTTTAACCTTCAATTCATTTAAAAGCTTATTTCAAGGTGATATTTTCAAAAAGTGTAAGAGGAAAATTATTTTGACAACCCCTGTCAAAATGGCGCCCTCAGCTGTCAAAATGACAGTGAACTTTGTACAGCAAATCGATATTACGGTAAGCTACATGCCATGTCTCTTACACAATCTTCGTGCTCTGCATTGCTTTGGAAATTACTTAAAGCATGTTTAGTTGTATAAAACATTGTTGTCAATGTTAGAAAACCTTTCAGGATTGATAATGTGAAGCTACTATTAAAATACTGTCGCATTTTTATTGAGATGAATAATTTTATAGTGAAAAATAAAGATTTTCGCTTCTGTGACTGATTTTGGACATTAATATGACTTGATATAGAGTTGAAAATATTGTGCTATGCTTAAAATTAATAAAATATTCCATAGATTTGTTGAGTAAGAACAATGGATTGCTAAAACCAATCTTACTCCATTACAATAAGGATTCTTTTAGCTTTACGTGCTAAACATCAAATCGTAAGCGATGATAGAAATCGCTTGAATATAATATGATTAAAACGTTGAAGTATGAACTTTTCATCTCAATCTTTGCAGAATTCTCTTTTAACTATTTTTCAATGATAATGAAAATACATGGTATGTTATAAATTGATACTTTATTTAAGAGAATATAACCTAAAAGAACTTACCAAGATCTTCTAAATTTATATTTGCATGTGCTATCACGTTCCACAGCGACCAAACTCAATACCAGTATATACTTAACAGCAAACCTTAGAGAACTGCATTTCGTAAACAACTGGGAATCGAATCAATTATTAAATGTATTCGGAATAAGTGAGGAATCGCGCGGACTTTAAAGTTGCCGGCGATTCAGAGTTCCCAACTTTGGCCACTAGAATGAGAGCGTCATCAATTGTTAAGATGATCGATACTTCAGCAAGTTTGTGGAGACCAGCGCTGACTGTCTGCATCTGCATCTAACAACTTTTAAAGGATCGGAGAGACGGTCAAATATGGAGCAACTTTCAAGAAGCGAAACAGATTTCTTAAATGTAATGTGATGTTTGACATGACATGTCTTGTTTTTAATAAGGCAGGGGTATCCTCTCGTACATCCACCTTCTCGGGGGAGGAAACGGGTAGTATCAGACTCTTGCTGACTTAGCCTGAACTGCCGTGCTCCGTCATCCGCGTTTATTCGGTGCATAGCAATCCATCACGCAGATATATGGAAAGATTATAATAAGATTGGATTACAAAATTCCTTAAAAACTTATCGGGTTTGTAATAACTTAAAAGTTTATCAAAAATTTCACAGCTACGGTAAGTTAAATATAAATACTCGATAATTTTCATCGATGTTTTCTCGAATAAAACTTTTAAATTATAGTTAAATCGAGGCGTTTTCATTGAGTGAACGTTGCGGACGCCGATACACTTTAATATTATTACTTTAACGGAGTTTTTTATGAAAGATCTCGTCTTTAACCGCCGGCGGAAATAATTCAATGATTTCAATCAACGGAACGCGTTAGGGCTGGCAAGGCTCTCATTTAAATGTCATACAAAAAACGACATGTCATTAAATAGTTTCAAAGGTGTTGAAGTAAGTAATCAATGTACAATAAATATACTTTGAAGATGAGATAACAAACCTGACTTTTGATAACAACTGACTGTGTTATAATTTGTTTCCAATTTAATGATTTTAAAAATCTTCGTTTACGACATTTCAATTTTTCGCCGACAGCGAATTTGCTCTACCAAATTAAATGCTCAACACTTTTGTACCAAAGCAATAATATAAAAAGTTTTTAAATTGTTATTTCAAGTGTCAACCCTGAGCTCACCTGGACGTAGTTGCACCAGCTCGCAAGTTTGCGACGCGACGCTTAATCTCAGATGAAATTGAATAAAAGCAAACACAAATAGCAAGGAATGAATCTGAATGAATTCCGCTATTCCGTTGCTACTATCAATGTGAAATGTAGCGATATTTCTCGATGAAAAAACTTCAATAGACTTTTTAAAGCGTTGTTCATTTCGAAACGCAGACACTGAATTCAAACATGATCAGATATTGTCGTTTCTTAGGTTTACGCGAATGTCGAATCGCGGTAGATGATATCACCTACTTGGGACCCAATAATACAAAAACTCAAGGCCAAACCACACAGTGAGCTCATACTGCGTAGGTCGGACCACAAATAATTAGTTAAAATATGGAGGTAGAACGAGCAACATCTTCTGTCACGACGGTGTCGAAACGTCGGGAACTAAAATCTGAAATTAAATCGCGATAAAATCCGTAAAAGTAGTTTCATTTCAATGACAGATATTATTAAGATGCGTTGTTTTAAAAACAGTTATCACTTAGTCAATTGCAATAGGTCAGTCCGATTTTAAGCTACGTTAAAAGCATTTGAAGCTGTGCTTAATAATTTATAGGTGGTTATACGGGCAATAAACGAACGGATGCCGGGTTAAATAGAAATGAGCAGAGCTAGCTACAGAGTCAAAAGGCCGGACTGAATAGCGTTACTTAGCTTCTTAATACGCTCGATAGACCATGCTTTACTAAGCTTCGAATATACAAGCCAGCTGAGGTACTAACTGAATAATCTATACCAATATATAAAGCTGAAGAGTCTGTTTGTTTGAACGCGCTAATCTCAGAAACTACTGGTTCAAATTGAAAAATTCTTTCTGGGTTGAATAGACCATTCATCGAGCAAGGTTTTAGGCTATATAACATCACGCTGCGACTAATAGGAGCGAAGATACAATGGGAAAAAACATGGCAAATTATTCATCTTTGAGAGATTCCATTCGAAAATTCCTAGCTTATAACTTCTAACCACGCAGATGAAGTCGCGGGCAACAGCTAGTGTAATAATAAATTTGAGAAATGAATATCGGAGATTAATTAAAGACTTTATTGAGCAATCTGTAGTTTTTCAAACCTTTGGTCATTTGATACTCGGTTGTCTTAGTAGATCAGCAAACTGCAACTGACAAGTTGATTTCTCAACTTCTCTCTTTAAATACAGTTACTAGAATACATACCCATTATTATGAATTTCTTACCAAGATTTAAACTAAAGAAAACGTTGTAATTTCCATTGCATGTATAGAAAATTGACCGCAGAATCCACAGTCTCGGCTAACGATTACACCAGTGCAATTAAACCAATGAGGTTTTATTAGTTTGACCACAACAATAGGAATTGATAGCCAATTAACTCATTTGTAATGGCTTATTATTTTGTACCGCAATAGAAAATACCGGAGGTTAAAATGCTGGTTTAAATAAATATGAATTGGATATTTTGTTTGGGAACTTTAAGATAGTAATGTTAAGTGTTCATATTTTCTTTAATTTGCTATCTTTGTAACGTCTTAATATTTTAAGTTACAACAATCGATATTGCAGATTTATAAGTCAAATCTATGATATAAGTTTTTGCGTTTGATGTGTAAAAATATCTTTAAAAGTGTATTTTTGTTGTCAGCAAAAAATCTTGAAGATCTCATTAAAAAAAATTAACTAAAAGTCCATGTATCTTAAAAAGAACGATCAACGCCGTTCTTTACTTCAAAAACTCCGAAAACAAATATTTCTCTTTAATAAAATAAAACTTTAAAAAGCTATCATTAAGAGTGTCCCCTCACTACGTTAGTGTTGCGAACTTGTTATTAAACATGAATCTTTGAACAAACAGAAAAGCTTGGTGCCAATATTGGCGTTACACCGTCAAGGCTCGGCCAAGCTTTAAAAAGCAAGCAATTTCTTAAGTGTTTATTTTGTACACAACTTTCTTGTTGCTCACACAATATTAATTTATATTATGGAAGAGAATTTATTGAATAAATTGTTTTGTGACTGCATTTGTAGGTGGCAAAGGATAGAGTCCTTAGTAGGTATTTAAGTTTGTGACCTCAGAGCTTCGGACTGGATGAACTGATTCCGTTTATTATTTTTCTAATAAACGTCAAAAGCTGTCATTTGATCCCGTAGAAGTTTCATGTAGTTTGGTTCAGTAGATTTTTACTTGAAGTCGGTTGTTTAATTCTGTTCTTAAAACAATATCATTGGAATTAAACTCGTCATTCTTCCGTTGCATTTCAAAAAACCTGAAAACAATGAAAATTCTATTAAAAAACCGCCAGAAATGTTTTGAAAGTGTTGAAAATGTAAAAATCGTTCGCTATAACCGCCAGCTAAATAATTGGTTTCGTTGAACGCAAAACTTGACACGCCGATGCAATTATATAGTGTTCCATTGTTGGCCAATTCGAGAACGTTTATTTTATTCACCAAACTTTTTCGACGCTCACAATTTTATTTCGGCTACAGTTCAGACGCGAATGTGAAAAATGGACATCAAATAAATCCGAATAAAACGTCTAAACTCTGTTATCGAAGGTTCAATGCAACAGCTAGACAACAATTAAAAGTTGAAGCAATAAATAAACGTGCAATCTATAAATACAGTTGGGAACTTCAATAATTGTCGTATCGCCTGAACTTCAAGTACCGATAAAGTTGTTTTTAGAATAAATTATTGAACTACTACGATACGGGAAAAGTTTGAGCGCAACTCTCCCGAGCTAACTGTCTCTTGCAGAGACTTATAACTATTAAAAGTACCGCAGCTGAAAAGTGGGAGGCGACTAATTGCGTCTGCGCCGTTTTCACCATCCCACATAGAGCGAGACGGGCGTAGTTTCGGGAGGACGCTCCAGGTCAGCCCTCTCAATAATGCATTCTAATACCTTTACACATAATGCGTCCCAGTTAAACGGACGAGATGTAGCTTATTACATATGTAGAGCAGTCGCGCGCAGCCGGCCGCCGTCCTGTGTGTTACGTGATGTCAAACTGTTGCTATTGGGACGTTTTAGGTACGTTTATGTTAAATGTAATTGTAAATACATTTAATAATATTACTTTACTAGTTTTCAGTCAGATTTGTGTACATCGTGCGAATCGAGGTTAATAGGTCAACGCAGTCGCAGCGAGCGTCCTCCCGCTTCGGAGGGCGGGCCGTTACTGAAGCGGCAACTGCATTAGACCTTCTGTCTCGCTTGCGTGGCGGCGCCGGCGCCGCGCGGCGCCTGCACAGTCGCGGCGCGCGCTCGGGCGGCTGCTCGCGCCCCGCTCGCGCGCTCCGCCCCAAAAACGCTCACTCAATTTTCATTATGACGTCGATTCTGAACGTCATCATATAAATAAAGGGTGTCGTATGTCCGCGCGGGGTCGCTCCACGCGCGCCGCAGCGCACGCCCCGCGCTATCGATCGTGCGCGCGTTACGACGCGCCGCGCAACGCTCGCCAGCCGCCCGGCGACCGAACTCCGATCTAGTCATGCGCGAGTCCTCTTCGGCACCGCATCGACCGAACAAACCCGAGTGGGACTAAACGCGCGAGTGCCGCGGCCGCGCTCGGCAGGCTGCGAACACGCGCCCCTGACGCCCTCGCGCGCGCCCACTCGCCGCGCCCCGCGCCCATGCGGCCGCCACCCGCGCCGCCCGCGCCTCGCCTCTAGCCGCCGGCTGCATGCACGCGCAGCTCGCGCGCCCGCCCAGCTCTCCCGCACCCGACACGACCAGGTACGTGCTCACCCACAGCTGCACGCGCACAGCACGACGTGCTCGTGCTCGTGCCGCCTGCACGCGCACGCCGCTCCGCACCCGCACTTGGCATCACTGACACACTTACGTTTATGTAAGTGCGTCCGTCGATACCGCCAGCAGGGGGGAGGGCGAGGGGACCCGACTCTACGAAAAAAAATTCGGCTGTCGCTTAATGTACAGCCGAAAAATATTGTAGTCGTCGGGTTAGGTGGAGCGAGGCGTGTTCTGCGTGACCCCTGAGCACGTCGTGCCCGATACCCCAAACCTTGTATTAAAGCTCTGCGATCTCATGTTGCGATTTAAAGCTAAGCATTACATAGTATACGGCGAGGCGATTGTTAATATTTATGACAGCAATATCGTCGGAGTCATCGACTGAATGATAAATGGAGAGCGGCGGGACCACGGGAGCGGCGCCACGGTAAGAGCTGAGCGAGCGTTACACTTGGCCCGGACTACACCCGCCGACACTAGCCTGAATCATAAATGAGCCGGAGCCGCGCGTATCACGCCCGAGTACCAGCGCATCTCACCGGGGCAATCGTTATCCACTTGCCGCGACTCGATCCCTACTTCGCAAATGGTTCGCAAACGGTTCCATTGAACTCTGATCCCGGGGACCGCGAGCAAACGAACTAGGTACGCGTAAAGATACCGCAGGAATCGAAACGACTGCATGAATACGTAAACCACTGCAAATAACGCGAACGCAACCGTATCGAACCGCTTTGCAGTTTACTAAATCAACGTCGGTAAAGATGCAAAATCTATGACGGGATTCGATTCGTGACACGAAACATTAAATTCTTTTTGGTAACGACGCATTTTGTTGGGGAGCGCGCGCCGTGCGCGAGGGGTCGCCACACTCGAAGCATCGAACTAAAACGTACTCCTACACTTCAATATTATGTCAAATTAAACAAAACACTTGATAGTTCGCGTTACGTTCGCGTAAAACCTCCTTCGGACAATTGGCATTGATATAAAACCTCTCACTTATAAAACAATAATCCTACCTCATAAATAGTTTGAATCATCGCAAACATCTCATCTCATAGACTAGAAACATCGAGCATCGCTTAAACACGCCCCCAAATAAAACCGCTTATATTCACAAAACGCATAAAATATATAACAAAATTATTACCGAAACCAAATCTCCAATACACCCGCTTACCACTTAACGTATTTAAAACCACTTAAAATATGAAGAACATGCTTTTTTTGCAAATTTCTGGGCACCCAGTCGAAGATGAAAACGTCTTTTCGGCTTGTTTTTTCTAACTGAAAAAACAGTCTGGACCATCAAGAAAGGCTTCGGTAGGGTAATAAATAAATGATAAAGAACACTCAATGACTTTTATTTACATACCCTAATTATAAATAAACAACTTATAATAATTAAGCATTGTTAATAAAACAACATATTAGGAACACCCTGTAGCTTTCCTAATACTGGATACAGGCTGTTCCTTTTGTGGGATGGAACTTTCATTCATCATTTAATTTATCCGTCTGAAAGTAATTGATGAATGAAATCTAGTTTTAAGCTGGCTGGCTGCATATCTACCTGAAAATCCAAGGCCTTTTTTAAGTACTCCAAATATCTCCTAAGCCTTATAAATAATGTATCATGATCACTAGTTTCATTAAATTACTTGTATTCATTCACTGCTTGCCACCTTATAATATAACAGAGTCATAGTGAAATGGACGAAAACCTTAAATATTGAACCAACGTTGATCAAAAAGTTCAGTATTAAAACGGCAGAACACTAGTAGAAATATCTATTTTCTAAAGCCAGAAATACTTTAAATACATAGCTATTAACTTTAGTAACCATATTAGTTATTAATCTAACTCAAATGAAATAAGAAAGCTTGTATAATAAGCGACCACTCTAAGGCGCCTACGAGCTACGGTGTGCTACGGTGTGCTACGGTGTAGCAATTTCGTAGCACGCTCACTCGTAGCATGTTGTGAATTAATAGATTTTTCAACTGATTAGAGTTTTATTATATTGTGTTTGACAAGCCCTTAACTGCCAGTACACTTAAGGACTCTTAGCCGACGAGAATGTTTTGAAACTGACGGTATTTCACCTAGAAGTTGTCAACTTAGACGGCAGTTACGTAAACTTAGACACCAACTTACATCTAGCATTACCCTCAAAACGATAAAAAAAACAATCCCTAAACATTACTAAAACAATCCCCAACACACCATAAAAAAGCAGCACGAAAAACTACACACAACATAAACAAAACAAACAACCCATCCAAATCCAGACCTCAGCGAGCGCAGCTTAACCTCGCAACGCAAAGGGGTTCGACGTCCCACATTCATTTACGACAGACGTACGATGTACATTCATAGCGCCGAGCGAAAGTGAACGGTATTCGTGGAAGCCCGATGCACTTGACATATATAAAATTCCGAGTTAAAATAACAGCGGAGTAAATATGAAGTTGCTCAATGGAGCTCTCGGCGTGTTTACGAGAGCGGCGGAGGCTGCCGTGGCCACGGCAACTCAATTACGCCATAATTGTGCAAGCACAGCGTGTGGACGCCTAAACAAAAAGAAAACAGCCCTCGTCTCTTTGTTGCGTTCAACGCTTTCATAAAACATTTTATCGAGTCTTTAAATTTTAACTGGAAAATTCATTTCGGAATTGTATTTGATTAAATGTAACGCTAAAATCCGAGAGCATTTTTAAAGCTGCGAAGATATTTACACGTCGTGTGTATTTAAAAATTTCACCGAGCAGGTAGATTAAAAATAACATACGAATTTTCTGGTGCTAGTTTAAAAATAATTTTATCTGGTTGTGATAATTACGATTTGTTTTTTGAATTGAATTCTGCCTGCTGTTATTTTTAAGCAATATCGGGTATATTTTTGAGTCTTATATTTTCATATTTGAAGTTGTTGAATATAAAGAACGCATTGGTAAAATATCTTTCAGATACTAATAATCTAATAATAAATGCTCAAACGGGCTGTGACGCTGGCAATATTACAAAGGGACCGCTTTCTGTCCATCTGTCCGTCCGTCAGTACACCCGTCTGGCTCTAGTCTTACAAACCGCGATAGCTATATCTATATATCAACAAATACTAAAATCATAGTTTTTAAGTACGATCACAAATTGTCGCTACTCCAAATCGCACTTGACCATTTTCATGTGAAAAGCGCTATTAAAGATAGCACCAATACTCACACGCACACACACACACACACGGATCCTGAAAATAATAAAATCATTCAGTATTTCAGTAATTCCGCTCGATCGCCGATCATGGTCGACGAGAAGTGATTAAGTTTCGAGTGATTGCGAATTGCATGACGTAATACGATCAGAAGCTTATTGTTTTCTGATTTTAATTGAATGAAATATATGCGAGAACTATAATTTAATGTACATTTATTAAATGAAAGGTAATTAACGTATTCTTACGTTGCAGTTGATAAAAACACTTGAAATGCTCACGAAAAGTTTATGAACCAACATTTTTCTTTGTGAATACGGCAAGATTTGATCTTTGCCCGAGACACTCAAAATTAAGTGTGGAGGCATCTAGTGTTCAAACATTCAAGAACAGTTTTGTATAGGAAACCTCACAAGTTTCTATTGAGTGAGCGTTATAAAGGAAAATAGACATGTTTCAATGTAAATTTATCTCGACATTTTTTTGGTTTCTCCTTTGCATCACAAAGTTCATGAGTTTACAATACAGTCCTGAGATGCGTCGCTTCGTAAGCTATTTTCATGACACGGTAAATAAACTTCAGTATTCTGTGCGAGGTAGATGTGTATCGTGATGAAAATACTGCAAATATTTCGCCAGACTTTACATAATTATCTTAAAGTTTGCTTTTAAATTCATTGTTACAAAAATTATTTAATTCATGAATGAATTTAAACGCCAACTTTAAGTTAATATGTAACTTGTCGCAAAATATTTGTTAATTTTGAGAAAAACCTTGACCTGTTCTACTCGCAAACATACGATGTCAACTTTTATCTCTATTTAATAATATTATAATAGCGAAAGTTTATTTGCATGGATGTATGCATTTTGTTCCTATTTCACGCAAAAATGGTTTTATTATTCGTAACTTGGTACACAGATAGTTTATAACCAAGATTTACAATAAGACTTTTATACCAATGATAGTATGTTACCGTGGAATTATTATTTTTACAGGCCCCTACACCTATTATAACTATCATAAATATTTTCACTCACAAAACTCTTCAATTAAAAAAATCACGACAATCGCTTGAATCGTTTGAGCTCTGTAATACCGCAGACCGTCAGCAACAAGCTGACGTCACTCGAATTGCATAGCGGGAATCTTCATAAATCGATTTTATACTCGATTACCTTCAATATCGAGATATCAATTCTAGTTACACATATAGTATAGTGATGAAGTGTTTGTTGCACACTGTCTCGAGAGAGACGCGTGTTTCTACTCGACACGGTTAGGTCAAGCGGCGGTTATAGCAGGTGAGTCGCTCAGGTCAAGAGCTTATTACGAAGCTAACGCAATTAATAATTCAATTTAATTGAATATTAGTTGGTTGATAGTGTAACTAGCTTGGAGAATGGATGCAATATAGTTAATACAGGGCTGTGTGAAACGTTACCTTAATCGCTAATTTCGTGACGTTACAAAATAGGTCACCCAAATCCTTTCGCTTTTCTAAGGAGTATCAAAAATATCGTAACACTCTTTTTTCCCCGTTATAATTGCCGCCTGAGCTAAAAATATTTGTTTATTTACATCGTCGCCGTACACCTCGGAGTAAGTTCTGAGAAACTCGAGTGTCGTAATAGTAAAAACTCGTAAATAGATCACTCAAATGTCGCGGTAAATATACATTCAGTACTGAGAATAAACGAAACTTTTTCACAAAAAAATGTTCACACAAAAGTGTTAAAAACACACCTTTTATACACAAAATTCGAACAAGTAAAGTTATCGTAACAATTCCCCTAAATCCCGTTAACCAGAAAAAATATAAAAACCTATTTCTCCCGAATAACATTCGATATTTGAATAAAAACGCTCGTCTTCTGATAAAATCGACGTTCCTATTTTAAATTGAGCAAATACATTCATAGTTTTTAGAAATAGAACGGTTGGCTATCGTTCTTTTTTTTGCAAATATGTTCGCATAGTTTTGCGTATTCGTACTGTGACAGTTTAAACAATGGAGGCGAAATGAAATAGGATATTTTTTTTTAGGATTCGAATTTTAACGAATGGCCCGTCGAAAATGGTTTAGGGCTTAGTCTGTTGACGGACGCGAGGAAAGTGAATAAGTCAGCAAGTTCTGTTCTATAAAAAAATCTAGTTTAAAAAATTGTTCTCAATCGATTAATAACTAACAGTAGAACGTGATAAACAAAACACGAAACGCTACGTGTTTACTACGAGAGACGCTACGAGTACTACGCGGCTACGAAAATCAATTGGGTTACGCGATATCGATAAACCTGTCCGTATCAATCGGAGGGAGCTGAGTGGCCGTCTGTTAAGCCGTCAATCCTGTTTGTCACCTATGAAAGTCTACCGTTTAACTGTAGCACACTGAATTTCCAAATTTCCAGGTAATAGTTGGCTACACTGGTATTTCGTTAAGAGATATTGGCATTCGATTGACTGAACCGATTGTTTCACTTTACCACTAACATTTATGCGAATTTATGCTTGATTTGAAGTCAGAATTTTGCTTATAATTGTACATTCAAGTAATCATCACTGGGGTAAGAAAAAGAGTAAAATAATTTCATTTAGTAAACTTAGCTATCGTAGGCTGTGCTATTAAAATTAATGATGATGTTTCTCATAAACCTACCCTAACTCGGGGACAGAATAGGTTGATGACGTCACTTGCAAGCATTCCGCATTAATTGGTTAACTTATCCATACTAGCTTGAACAAGCGACATCACTCGTGTGGTTTTTGGTTTGAGCTGCAAAACATAACTTTTGCCGGCGTCTTAAAGTAGCCTATATGTTAATAGTAATAGCTACCTCTAACCAAATTTCATCAAAATTGGTCAAGCTGTTTAGTGAGGAGGCGACAATCATACTTACGAACAGGCACAAACTATCTCCTTTACAATATCATACACGGTGATTTTTTAGTCGTCTTACAAAATTAACCCAGTTCATGTATCCGACATAAAATACCCCTAGGCGCAATTAATTTCTTTTTATCATCAACTAAGATAATAAATACGAAGAAAATTAAACAAGAGAAATCTGAAATATACTCTTAAACATGATAGAAATTGCCGCCGCCCGCGCCCCTCACCATTGTTACAAGGCTCGGACCGCGCTCGCAACAGAGCTGTGTTTCTAAAAAACTACGAATTGCATCATAATATTGAAAAAAAATTGCATTTAATTTTTTTTCAAATTTCATAATACCTACCTATTTTTTTATCATGAACGTGTTCTAGTCGTTGGATACATGAACTGGGCTGCTTTTGTAAGACGACTTAAAAAATCACGGTGTATTTGTGTGTTGTATTCATATTAATATCAGACAACCAATTAAGAAAGAACTTAGCTATGTAATTAACTCTCCGTTTCTTTTTGTTCTAGTGTTATCATACATTTTTTATTATTATTTTAATAACATCTTCACGAATATATATCAATTGTCATTCGATTAAAATACAACGTAAACACCGTCTAAATGTCAGCTTGTCTTTGACACTGTAAATAGAATGTAGAGACACATAATCTACTAGGATAGTCATTTAATAAAGTGCCGTTTGTAAACACGTCTTCAAGTCACGCACTTAAATATTTCTGTAAGCGTTAACGATGATGCAATCTTTCAGTTTCATGGAGAGATCACATCTCTTAGATGTCTGTGTATCTCTACTCTTTCTCCCAGGAAAGCAAGATTGTCCGAAAGGAAGGAGCATAGGTGGGTTTTAGTCTGTAGAAGTCTGACACTCCCTTACCCTCAACCTAAAGCGTATGGACCCAAGCAGATTTGATGATTTCTCATACGAAAAAATACTCTACTTTCTGCCTCAAAACGATGCCTGAAAAATGACGAAAACGACTGTCATTAAGTCATGGAGCGGGTATTTTAAAGAACATAAAATCTTCTCTTAATTATTATTATTTTAGTAATCTCTCTATATTTCTCTAACTCTCTATAGTTATTATTTTAGTAATTAAAAACAGCTCAGTTAGGTATTAATTTATTTCACCAATTTGCTATTGTCTTAAATTATCTGCATTAAGTCGTACGCTATCATGCTTTCATGTTTATTTATGTGATTGTAGAGCACATTTATTTCTAGATTTGAAAAAAAAACTGTTTTTAAACCGAGTATGATAAAAAAAATTGTCTCATTAAATAATTTATTTGAAATGAAAGCAAGGCAAGTGAAATCATTCGACAAAACTAGTTCAATTTCCCCAAAACAATTGAAATTCTAATCTGAGCACAGCTCTATAGTTATAAATATTTAGACAATCCTTGATCAAAGATTGATCGCTTCATTATACAAGGACACGACTGCTAATCGCTTTTAATGTTGGCGTAAATATTATTTGATAATGGCCTTATAGTATAGACTATTCAGCAAAACTCGATGACATTTTTATGGGACCAAATGAGAGCTAGTTCAGAATACATAAAAAACTGGGTTTATTAAAAAGAGTAACTTATTTAGTTTCTTGCCGATTCTTCTCCATAAGAACGACACTTTGGAACCGTGCAACTAGAGTCGGTTATGTAACGTTTTGAAAGTGCCTGAGAAAAAAAACCTTTTGATTTTGAAAACAATGATGAAAAAAACTGTTGTTTAAACTCCATCTTTATTTTAAGGACTTGTTCTTATACCATCATCTGTGAAAATTCAAACTGTTTAGCTATTATTCTTTACGAGACACAACTTGGTTATAGACTGACATTCAAAGTAGCCACAATAATTTGTTCTGGTTCTGTTTTTGACCTTAAAACAGATGAGTACATAGCCCTAAACACTGCTTGCTTGCTGTTTCTTCGAAAAAGAGATACTTTCTACACATTAGTTTAGAATTTAACAAAGATAAAAAAGCTTAAGATGAAAAAATTTTCATAAGTACACTATTATAATAGGGAGGACGACATTTTTTTTTTGCAGTGTCCGTCTTGTAGTTTTTTTGTATAATAATGGATACTTATTTTTTAATTTGTCCCGCAAACATAAATTGACCAAATTACAGTGAATGAAACTTATGCGTGACGTCACGATTGAGTATCAATTTTACTCTACCGTTACGTCACACGCCCCCTCTCCTAAACTTTAAAGCAGTTAATCTTTGTCAATTCTAGTTTTTCTGAAAAAGGAAAAAATACGTGCCTCATACTTTTCAATTATCTAACTGAGGGACTAATGAGATTTTTTCTTTTTATACCCAGTCATCATTCCTATTGTCAGCTGAACATTAATATTTGGACGAAAACTCTATAGTACAACGCAAGAAACGTAAGTAAAAAGTACTGAAATAACATTAAACTATTAGGCGCCGTATCCTACACAGATAAGACGTTATATTGGGATCAGTTTTCAGTCTAACTGGCAGCAACTAAGTAAGTGTTTCACAAGGAGCGACTGCCTATCTGACCTCGTCAACCCAGTTACCTGGGCAACACGATACCCCTTAGTTAGACTGATTGTCAGACTTGCAAGCTTTTGACTGCCTGTAACGACTGCTATGCGTAACAGCGGTAAATAATTATTGTAACAATATTTTCGTTTTTCTGTGCTAATAAATACTTTATGAGCTACCTTATTATTGTCACTTAAATTGACAGTAACAAAGAGAGTAGGTCAAATCAATAGGTAGGAATAATCATAGCGTACGTCGCGTACGTGGGATCATGATAAAAAAAAATTAACGCTCCTACTCTATACACTAAGATGGAAAGACAAAAGAATTACATTCCAGAAAGATGACTCGGCATGATTTCATTTCAGAGTGTGCATGACTACGAGTTTCATCACCAGCCCAGCTTCATATCACCCCATCACCATGCATGATCATCATCATAAGTATGCTTTCAGCCTGGATATAACTCCGTTCGTAAGATCTGACCTAGTTACGAATTTTATGGGTACTTGTAAAAAAGTTCATGGCAATTTGGACTCAATGCGAATAAACATAGCGCCTAGATTTGCTTGCATCACTTTACTTAAAGGCGAATATTTTTACTTCCATTTCATAAGATTCATGTCAATGCCATTATTATAGTTTTAGTTATACTGTTAGGGAGGATAATGCCAGATTAAAGAAATACTCTGATAGAAAACTCTGCGAAGATGTATTCATCAAAATCACAGACAATTTTCTCATGTTTTTGTATAGTACTGCACCAAAATATATTAAAAACTCTTTATAGCAAAGTATCATAACCAAGAATTATTTAGGTTAATAAGTGTTTCACAAGGAGCGAATAAATGATGGAATGAAATCTGTGTCGGGCACCACCCTTTTTCACGTAACCAAATTCTGGCATTGTCCTGTATTCGAAAATCAGTAGTCACAATACACCTAAGTATCCAAGGATACTACAATCGTAGAATAAGACCAATTGAATGACTTGAAGCCTCAAAAAGCTGCAAAACGAATGTATATTATTTAAGTTATAAGTGATAAAGAACGCCAGCCAAAAGGCATAATATAAGTAGATATAGGAGAGGTAGGCAATGCGGCACCGCGCTGAGGTCGGGGTAGCCGCCGACGGGAGCCGAACTTTGCCGAGTGTTGCCGAACTCGGGCTATATAAGTAAGGTACCATGCCGCGCGGCTCAATCGCGAGGTCGGCTCCTGCAGGAGAGGGTCTCCCGAAATATATATTTTTTCGGCTCTTTTTTACCTTATTCGACTCTCCCTTTGATATACTACAGGTCTTGTTCAAGAATTTTCATTTTTTTGCTCATAATAATTGTACAAAAATTTCGTTTTTGCTTGATCCGGCTTAAATGTAATGTTATATTGATAAACTGATCATAGATTTCATTATTAATTATGAATAACGAAGTAATTTAATATCCCAACTGCCTGTGAAATGAAGCATTGTTTATTCTGTGTTTTCAGTAAAAACTACTGAAAACAAAAAAGAATAATTGACATATACAATTAAAATACATGTTTATAATTAATTAATTGTTATTTATCAATAAAGCTTCGCTAAGTATTTATAATGCTACTAGTTGTTGCCCGCGGGAGCGCCCACTAGAAATCGAAAATGATCACACGAGAACATAAAATCGGGATAAAACTATCCTATATGTTATGGTTATAGACTATCGACTATCTGTGTGCCAAGTTTCGTCTTAATCCGTTCAGTGATTTTTGCGTGAAAGAGGAACAAATATCCATACACGCTTACAAAATACATCGAACTTTCGCGTTTATAATATTAGCAGGATTTAAATTAATGAAAATAATTATCATATTAAAAATCTCTTCTAATATTACAAATGCAATTGTGAGTTTGTTTGTTACGCTTTTACGCCTAAACCGCTCCACCAACCACCACTACCTCCTCAATATTAGGTATCTATAGCTACAGGAACGGAAAACCAACCTCCTTTCATTAATAAATCAAAAATTTCATTAGGAAAGTATTAATTTCGACATCGAAAAAATATTGCCATTTGATGACACCGATTAAAAAACTACGTGACTCAAATAGTATTGAGTGACAACATAAAAGTTCAATCAGATGTCACGTGCCATATGAAGAGACAGATGTGACAATAGGCCTGATTGCATTGTTTATATCAAATTGTGTTAGTGTCTCAAACGCAGTTAGGGTGTGTATACACCAGTGTTTTATACAAGTTCAATATTGGACTATTGCTAAGTGCGTGAATCTTCTATGAAAAAAAAAATAGTATGTCAGACAGATGTGAAGAAACTTTTGTATAAGTCGTTTTTATTTTATTAAAAACACTAGCTGTTGCCCGCGACTTAGAAATATAAGTTATGATTTATACCTGCCCTGATTTTTCCACATTTTCCATTGTATCTTCGCTCCTATTATTCGCAGCGTGATGATTTATAGCCTAAAGCCTTCCTCGATGAATGTTCTATCAAACACAAAAATATTTTTTCAATTTGGACCAGTAGTTCCTGAGATTAGCGCGTTCAAACAAACAAACTCTTCAGCTATATATATTAGTATAGATGAGTGAGTGTACTAATGTACCTACACAATTAAAAATGATCAAATTTTTCGAAAAAAAAATTCCTATATGCAACTCTACAGAAATTGGTTGAATAAAGTTAAATTAGATAAAGTTTAACAGAAGGCTTTTATTATCACAGACGTGACTACTTTGACACTGCTAATTAAATTAATTCGTGCTAACTTATTCCCTTAACATTCCAAAAAATTTCAAAAATGCACAACGTTAATATTCAAGTATTCACTTCTGCCGGCACTCCCGGAGTGCGACCCGTAGCTTTTTACAATAACGACTCCCGCAGTAACAGATTTGGTTCTTGTGTCGCGGGGTTTTACAAACATTCAAGTCACATGCACAAAGACAACTAGACTCAGGACAAGCATGCATGGATTACACTAACGCTTGTCCTACGCGGTGATCGAACAAGCCACACATCGCGCTCAGTGGATTTTACATTATGTTTACGATGGATATTAAAGTAAATAAATACGTGTTAAAAGCTCTAGTATGAAACCAGCATTGGTTTTTTTTTATTGGCAGTATTAATTCACACTGACACAAATATCTAATATATAAAATTCCCGTGTCACGATGTTAGTTACCATACTCCTCCGAAGCGGTTCTACCGATTCTTATGAAATTTTGTATACATATTGGGTAGGTCTGAGAATCGACTAACATCTATTTTTCATAACCCTAAGTGTTATGGGTTGCTCACACTGAAAAAAAATATTTATATAGGACTTCTTTTTTGTTTTTACTTTTTTTAAATATTGCATTAAAAATACACACAACTAGAAATAATTTATTAGACAAAACAACGTTTGCTGGGTCAGCTAGTTATTGATAAATTAAATCCAAATGCAACAATGACGATGGAAATGTACCATTAAATTGGACAGTTTCACCTGATTGACACGAAATATCCAATTGTTTCGTCACAGATTGATATTGCGGAATGCTTTGATGGGAGTTAATGGCTCTGTATTATTGTGATTTGAAATGAAATGTCGATGTGTTCAAGAGTTTCAATAAACATTGCGGCTGAACGGTGAATAGGTGGGATAATATTGGGATAATTTTGTAGAGCAATATTGTCATAGTTAAAAATACTTTTTAGATTTGTTTGATATATCTTTTGACGCGAAAATTTGTATGTATGGATGTTTGTTCGCCTTTCACGCGGGATTGGAACTGATTTAGATGAAACTTGGCATACATATTCTTTTATCGCGATTTTATGAGCCCGTGGGATGAAACAAATTAAACTATCACGGTTCGTAAGATAATGACGGACAAATGGACTGACAGCAAGTTATTTCAATAGAGTTCCGCTTTTACCCTTTAAACAGACCTCAAAAACGTTTCGGTTATAAAAATACAATTATTAAAACATGTTGAAAGAGTTAAAACAACGTATCATACTCCAATTCGACGATCGATCATTTTGACGACCTCCGTGGTCGAGTGGCGTACGCACCGGTTTCAAGGTGTCGCTAGCTCTGAGGTCCCGGGTTCGATCCCCGGTCAGGTCAATGTAAAAATTCACATTTGTACATTGTCTCGGGTCTGGGTGTTTGTGGTACCTTCGTTGTATCTGAATTCCATAACACAAGTGCTTTAGCAACTTACTTTGAATTCAGAACAATGTATGTGATGTTGTCCGCATTTATTTATTATTTATTATACTTCACAAATTAACGAAATTCTTCATAAATAATTCACGTAAAAGTGCACTCAAAATCCACTCACTACACGCAGATGTACTCATTAAAAACAAATTACATTGAAAATTAATCCGTTTAAGTTAAGCTTAAAATGTACAAGTATATTCTCGAAAGAGTTCAAATATCAAGTCTCAAAGAAAAATAAAATCAAGTGGAACGCTTAAATAAATCGGTTATTAAGTTATTTAAAAAATGCCGCTTTTGCCACTAAACCTGAGATTTTAATCCCCGCACCGCGAGCATTTGAAATATTCCGCAAATCGTTTGCGAAAGTAAAATAAAACAGACGAGAGAATTTATCTGGATTAATGAGAATATTGGTTACTTATTTTTTCTTTAGAATAACATAAATGTAAAGAACATTTTTTTGTGATGTCTTAGTGGCTTTCTGGTTCTATACATGGATTTGTATGCGCGAGTGACGGGTTTGATTACCAAGCAGGTTAACGGTTGTCTAAATGTCTTTTGACTATTTAAGCCATCCTCAGCGATTTTTAGTTCTTCGTTTTTGCTTTTTGGGCATGGGCACCTAAAAATTTATAAGGTCAAGGTTCATCTGTCTGTCCGTTTGCAAAAAGAGCAGATCCCAAAAAGCCTTGCAAAAAGATACCCAGACTCAGGACAAGCATTCGTGGATCACACAAATGCTTGTCCCACGCGGGGATCGAAACCACGACATATCGCGCTCAGTCGGTTTGGCGTGGTGACCTCAACTGCTCGGCTATCCTTGCAGTCTTTCAGAAAAAAAAACAGAGCAATAGCTATTATTATTAAGTCTTGTCCTACATTTAAAAGTTTAGACAAAGTTTCATTGTGGACTTGAGGACTCTTACTTCAACTACATATTATATTTCAAGGGGATCCCAAGGAAGTTAAACATATCCTGGCGTCGGTAGTCATGTGGTGACTCCCGATCACCTCAGACGCAGGAATGAGGGCGGTGAGTGATGAGTAGCTGATCGCCTTCCACGCGTGCCTCAAAGAGATGTCAGCAAGCTCTGTGGATCCCTTTAGGGCTGATGCCTGCTTGGGTAGTGGGACTATCTGAAAGTCAAAGTCAAATTCTTTATTTTAATTAGACCAGTATATATGGAACTTTTGAACAAACAATTTAGTTATAAATATTAAAATCTTAAGTGTCAGTCTGTCGGTCAGTCTCCTATTGAAGCCTGCGCTCCTTCGGAATTTAGATTCCATGGAGAAGAACGAGCAAGACACTCCAAAGGTTTAGCATGGATCCAGTTCACGTAAGACAAAGAAAAGAACTTGGGTGGGATTTAGTCAGTAATAATCTGACCCTTTTTTTCCGGGGTGAAACTCTAATGACTTCTACGTGCTGAAGGCACGGCCAGGGGATATGTCGGACTCCCACCGACTAAAAACACTCCAGGCCTCTTCAACTGCCTGAGCCAGAGCCACGGGATCGCTCTCGCATGCTCAGCGCGACTCTGGCCGGCCTATGTCCTGTTGGACTTCTTCTTGAAGGTTGGTTTAAAAGCCAATCCCTCATTCCTCGTAAGAACGGGCGCTCAAGACGACACGTCCGTCTCCTTCTTGGCCTGTTAGCTGGTCGGATGGCAGGGTGCCCTCCCTGCCACCCGCAGGCCCGACCTTACGGTGGCCGCAGGTCGTAATCTGACACTACCGCTGAACCCAAAGTGGAAGATCCCATTTGATGAGTTCCCATCAAAAAAAGGGAATTTAAATATTTCCTTCGCTTCGTATTAAAACCTCCGTCGTTGGAGAGAAATATTTATATTTTCCGAATCGTTGCATTCTGTATTGGGGATATTAAACTTCAATAGAGTTTCCGATTCAGTTGGATAAGTTTGAAAAGTTTTAGCTAGCGGACTGGTTCTAGGAGTTTGAGAAATATTAACTTGGATCTACGTAGATATAGCAATAGAAACTAGTGATATTTTGTACTAAAAATACGTTTTAAAAAAAATGTTGTAAAGTGATCCTACTACTATTATAAAGGCGAAAGTTTGTAAGTATGGATGTATGGATGTTTGTTACTCTTTCACGTAAAAACTACTGAATGGATTTGAATGAGACTTTACCACAATATAGCTTATACATCAGAATAACACATAGGCACATTTCTAATGTGAGGTCGTAAAAAAACACATTTTTTGCGCTTACATTGCAAACGCTGACTGAATCCTACAAGATAGACAGAAGGCAGATAGATAGAAGGCAGGTATAAATTATAACTTATATATTCTAACCACGCGGACGAAGTCGCAGGCAACAGCTAGTTTTTTATAATACTGATAGTGCTTGCTTTATGTCGTCCGTTCGTCACCAGGCATCCAGTGTCTTAGCAGTTATAAGTCGATAATTGTTTTCTTTACAGATAATGTATTTTTACAAAAAATGAGGATAATCAGCGATTAGTACGGTCATAAATTGGGTGATAAATTTAAATTTTAGAGTATTTTGCAAAACAAGTCAGACAAGTCAGAATAAGTCCTACTTCTTGTCAAAGTCGGTTGAAAAACTTCAAAGTTTTATATTAACTTCACACCTCCGTTTTAATCCCTTAGGGGTTAGTTTAAGAGAAACTTTCTTCGTGCTGCCATACTGGAACAAAAATAACGCAAACCCTGCGCAAAATTATCTTATAGCATACTAGCTGTTGCCCGCGACTCCATCTGCGTGGACTTCAGTTTACAGCGTTCGGTGGTCCCCGTTTCCATGGAAATACATCTCCTTAGTGATCTTTTAGCTTTGACACAAATTTCCATTTTCCCTCGGAAACTATTTCAAAAATCGGGATAAAAGGTAGTCTATTTTTCCAACGGGTTTTTTGTCAACGGCTATCATCGGCCTAGCCTTTTCCCAACTTTGTTGGGGTCGGCTACCAGTCTAATCGGTTTCAGCTAAGTACCAGTGTTTTACAAGGAGTGACTGCCTATCTGACCTCCTCAACCCAGTTACCTGGGCAACACGATACCCCTTGGTTAGACTGGTTGTTAGACATTTCAAGCTTCTGACTACCTGTAACGACTGTCAAAGATGTAAGAATAACAGCCGAGACCTACAAATTAACGTGCCTTCCGAAACACGGAGCAACTCGTTATGACAAAGATGGTCACCCATCTACGGACCAACCGCGTCAAGCATTCCATGTCGATGGCTATATGCATTCCAGATCACATTTAATATATTAAGTAAGGATAGAAAGCATGCTTTGATTTGTCAGTCAGTCATCCTTTTTCTAATATTTATGGATTCATCATTATCTTTAACAGCCACCGCGTCAAATTATGACACGTCCAATTAGTCCAAAACGAATCGGTCACTTTCAACAAATATGCGTTAGTAAAGTGACATGTAAAATTCAGCCTTACGCACAATAGAAATACGGTTTAAGTTACTTTACTTTTGATGTTATAGAAAAATTAGAGAAATGGTCATAATACTGTTGGTCTAGTCTAGTGGCTGCTATACCGGAGGTCGTGGGTTCGATCCCCACCCAGGACAAATGTTTATGTGATGAGCACGATCATTTGCTCTGTGTCTGGGTGTAATTTATCAATATTATGTAAGTATTTAGAAATATGTAATAATGTTTATCAATTGTCTAGTACTCATAATACAAGCTCTGCTTAGTTTGAGACTTGGTTACCGTACTCCTCCGAAACAGCTTTAACGATTTCCACCAAATTTTATATGCGTATTCAGTAGGTCTCAGAATCGACTAACATCTATTTCTCATACCCCTAAGTGCCTAAGTGCTACCCTTAAGGGTTGCTCATACTAAAAAAAAAAAAATATTTTTTGGACAATTTTTTTTGTTCTTTTTTTTATAAAGCGGCATTAAAATATACATACAAATAGAAATAATTTATTAGGCAAAACAACTTTTGCTGGGTCAGTTAGTATTATTATAAAAAAAACTCCTGTTACAATTGTCCGATGGAGTAGATATAGTAGGTTTTTTCTACTAAAACCTGAAAGCCGACATAGTTTTAATCCCCTGACATAGAACAATGTTACAAGTTTGATCGCTGCCGATGTTTAGAACAACGTTGAAAGCATATTGGATGCGGTATTTTTATTTAAACAAAATTTATTTGGCGGTGAATTTTATAAATTCCTAAAATGACTGGACTATTTGACGGAATTTTGATGAGAATTTTATTGGCAGGTAGCTAATATAGTAAAGAGTTATTTAGGGTTTATTTTAGAAAAATAAAGTTTTGTTCGTGGTTTTTGGTCGGCGGTGATGCGTAAATAAGATTCTTCTGATGGAGTGTTTAGTTGTTTTTTTATGTGGTTATACATTATTAAAGTAAAGGTGAACGAGTGTGTATTCTCATTGATTAAACAATTTTCGAATTAAAGGGATTGATAACGATATAACCAATTGAATTCTCATGAATACTGAAATGGTACATTATGTATGTATTATTAACGTTTATTCTGACTAAATCGATTCAGGTTTTTATGAGATCGGCGGGTGTAAGTGTATAATGAAATATTACTTATGAATGCGAGTTTCTTTAATTTACTGTGTATTTTATAATTGTTAACGTTTTACACTTTACTATATACATAAGTCAGTCATCATTGTTCGTGCTTGACGACCTCCGTGGTCGAGTGGCGTATGCACCGGTTTCAAGGTGTCGCTAACTCTGAGGTCCCGGGTTCGATCCCCGGTCGGGTCAATGTAAAAATTCACATTTCTACATTGTCTCGGGTCTGGGTGTTTGTGGTACCTTCGTTGTATATGAATTCCATAACACAAGTGCTTTAGCAACTTATTTTGGGTTCAGAACAATGTATGTGATGTTGTCCGCACTTATTATTATTTATTATTATTATGCTTTACGCTAAATATGTCTTAGATATAAGTAAAATTTATAATTTTCTAATGTAATTATATTTCAATATGTGTCTGATGAAATAATAACTTTATTTTGTCCGGCAGGTAATTAAATAACAACTGAGTAACGACTACACACGTAAGTTTATAATAAATACGAAAATATTGCTAACGAAAGCCTTTTTTACACGACGCAACACAAGTCTCTTATACCGTACGACTTTAATCGTTGAGTATAGATTACCGTTGCATCGTTTACAAAGGGCTTTAGCGGCGTTTACATAAAGACACTTTCTTTAATTAATTAACGTTTTTCTGCTATATTACAAAAATAAAATGTTATTAAAATAGTCACAATTATTTCTATCAAATTGTGTTATAAATTGAATCGTTTAATATAAACATTTCAAGCAAGGAGGTCTGTCTCAAGTTTCGATAAATACTTGTGAGTGTGTTAACTGATGTCCAAGACTCGGTTTGTGTACAAAGACTTTAAGTCCAGTGTAAACGTCGCTTTGAATATAAATTTTGCGAATTTGTCATTTGCGAATAACTGCTGTATGCGAAGGAATAGGAATATTCAGATGTTTTAAACGTCCTCAATTAAAACTTATATTTGAAAGTGTTTTTAAAAAAAAACTTTTCTGTTTATTTTTTAAGTTTGCTTATAAACTTTTTGGTTGTCAAAGGTGATTTGTTAAAGGATATGTAACCCACTTACTGATATTTCTCGATTTAAACTCACTACTATTTTTTAATATTCTATGGATTTGGTTAAAATCTATAGAATTACGACGTTCTAGTATTATTGATAGAATGTATGTCAAAATTACATGTCTAGTAGGTACTCAAAATAAAAAAAGATAGAATATTGAAAACGACTTTTAGGTGACTTTTTCTCCATTAAAAATGATGCATGAAAAACCTTATCTATTGGTGATTCAAATACTCTTCTAAAGAAGAATGAAAAATGGTGTTTAATATTAATAAGATCTACTTATATCTTGCTATTAGTTTTATCTACACATAGCTGTTGACGAATTAACAAAAAAGAAACAATATCGAACAACAAATTGAAACGTATTCGGGTAAATATCGTGAGTTTTTAAATTCCCAAATTGGTTTGGTTTTTGCCAAGTTTACGACAAAGAACTTAAAGCTTCATTTAATCCTCTGTTTCTTTTAATCGTTCTAGAAGAGAATAGTATCTTAGACTGGCAATTTAGTCTAGCGGTTAGTATCCCTGACTGCTATACCGGTGGTCGTGAGTTCGATTCCCACCCAAGACAAATGATTCTATGATTCTATGATGAGCACGGTCATTATTTGTGTATATGTGTCATTATAGAATATCAGTTATCGAGTACTTATAACATTAGTTTTGCTTAGATTGAGACTAGATGACGTCATGTGATAGTTATAGCAAAAAATGTATTGTGATAATTAAAAACAAGATGTTAGCTATTGCAGAAGTGAGATGGCACACACTTAATAGCTGTGTTGCTTGCACAACTTCAATAGTTCTGATTTTAATTTACAATCAAAGAAATGTTGTTTTTATAATATAGAATTTGAAAGAGAAAACGTTGCAGCCGTTTTTTAAAAAACTAAAATCAAAAAACGGCCTGATATAATTCACTTTTTGGCCGCTATAGTGCCATAGACAGACAGACAAACAGACGAAAATCTTGTAAAAGCCTATTGCATTAGTGTTTAATGATATTAAGAATCATTTAGTAAATTGAAAATGATAACTCACAGACATTCTTGTTTAAGTTAACTCTGACTCAGTAACTTTAGTTTGAGATCAAGCGGCCATATTGGTTTTCAACTTGCTTTAATAAATAAGGAACATTTCTCCAAGGGTTAATGCTAATCAAATAGACAGCTATTTAGACTAACAGCATTAGTGCAGCCGTTAGCTTAGTGGTGTGACCCTTGGATTGACAAGGTAGAGGTTGCAGGTTCAAATCTGGCAGTCTGGGATGTCGACTGGTTAAAAAATGTATTGAGTAAATAAAAATTGTAGGACTAGTATTTTTATCGGTTTTTTGTATATTGATCCCTTTTTCGTCTAGATTTATCTATTCCTAGTGTTTTTTTTCGAGCTACTTGTGACGTATGAACGATTAAATAAGAACATTTAAATGTGTGTGATTTGTTCCAGCATAGATTCTTATAGAAGCGTAAGTTAATAAAAAATAAAATTTATATAGATATTAGCTGTTGCCTGCGGGCCCGCCGTACTTAATTGAAAAACGGTGAGGCACCGCCACTCTGATGATTCTGTACAATAAGACAAAGATAATGGTCACCCATTATTTTTTTGACCGTACCATCCATAGCTTAACCTCAATTTGATTTGTTAGTACTTTTCATTCAATCACCAATATAAATCAATCTGTCCAATTTTCCAAAATCACAGTTTACGCGACATAATCTGGTAATAAACAGACAGACATTTGGTTCCATTTTAACCCTTTAGCTGCGAACCCCTGGATGTGTTGTTGCTTTATTCTCGGCGTGCAGTAAGTAGAAAACACGATCGACGGGTCAATAGGGGCCTGACCGTCGAGTGGAGCGGTCGTTTCGACCGGCGTCTATTATTCCAGGAAAATTGTATCGGGACTTATTGAGAGCTCGCTAAGCTGCCGTTTAGGGTTTAAATTGTTTTAGCTCGTTTTCGATCGTGTGTATTAAGTTGAATTTGCTATTTCGAATTGAATTTTTAAGGTCTTAATATTAGATATTTTATTGTGCTCGTGCAATGCAAAACGACTGTTCATCTAGAAAATTTACAAAACCTTTTTTCAATAAGTGTAGTAAGCCATATTTTTCTCATAAATCCGAATCAAAATATGCCACTAAAACCTGGAAAGTTAAACGAAGCATAAACAAAAAGGTGCACAATAAATGGACTGTGCACGTTGCCATGGCAACGGTCGGTAACGTGCTCTCGTACAGCGCAAACTGCAGAAGCTTAAGTCCGAGAGGGACATCAAACGGGCGTCGTCGATCCGTTGGTTAAATGGTTGCAGTGTCGCCTGCTCATTAAAGGAAACACGTTCAGTGATCGGTCACTGTGATAATCGTGTGTGCTCACAATTGCATCGATTCCCAAAGCTCTGAGCGAGATAGGTATATATGAGTAAGAGAGATGAAAGTTACGGTTACTCAGTCCCCCAGTACGCTCCCTGAGGCACCGGAATCTCGCTGAACTACCAACGTATCGCCATGCGCGGTGCGACTTAACCCCATTCGCAAACTAAACGGCACATCACGAAATATCTCGCTTTTATTAATTAAAATTCCAAAGAAAAAATCCGTTCAATTTACGATATAAAAGCGCACAAAGACGACGAAAATAAGTGCAAAAAGAAACCTTTCACAAATGAAGCTTAATTATTCTCGGGGAATTTGCATTCTGCGTTTACGTTTTGGCCCGTTTTCCTCACAACAGCGCGGAATGGAAAATAGAAAATATGGCCGCCGCGTCAGCTGCGAGCGAGCGTTCATAAAGTTTGCAATGGACGTTATCAATTGGATAACACATCGGATAAACGGAAGCGTAATTAATTGAACACTGCAAAGGTAATGGAAAAACAAAGTGTCTTGTTCTATTTTTTTCAATTCAAATGCATTACGCTGTTACGTCTGCATTTCCTCGAGCAATTTATTTATTGAAGCAGTGCTTTTTATATTCTCGCGTTGAGTTTTTTGCCATTCGATGGGCTGTTAATTTAAATGTAGGGTTGTCGAGTCTCGGGAGGAAAATCGTTATAAGTAATTAAGGGGCTAGTTTTTTTTCATGTTTAGTAAGATTTTTTTTATTCACCAAAATTTTTTATGGGCAAATATCTCATTGATTACTTATAAAAATAAAATTAAAAAAGGATTTCGTTAGTTTTTTCTTTATTCATTTAAAAAAACCGAAATTCAAATTCGACAAAAAACTGAAGAGATATATTCTAAATCCACAAAACCACCCTTACTCTAAAGGCGCGTGTACATTTGTTGCGTTACAATGCGCCACAGTACAGCTAGCCATAAGTACAAGATTAATATTCCTGTGGAGGCACAAATCGTAGGTATATCGTTCCGTTACCAGAGTTCGGAACTGCAGCAAAATTTATACGTTTTCAGTAATTAACTCAACTCAATAATAATATAGTTACATTGCATCACTAGCTTAAATACCTCTCTGTTTCCACAAAAGCTTATGAATCCATTCGCAAACATATTAATTCCCATTTGAGACCATATTCATGTGCGGAATATTCTCTGAGTATATTCCGAAATTTCAATTTTCGACGTACAGTTTAGTGTAGGGGCTGTGTAATCTCTTTAAGCGGTGTGCAGTGTTTACCGGGTATTTACCGCAAGCCTCTTCAATAACACCGATAGTTCCCGTTACCGTTAATTATATTTAAATAAATTCCCATTTTTGGAATGAAACTTTTTAATCGGCGTTGGAAAAAAATTCTTCTCAATCTGGAATTGACTAACGTCTAAATATTCTTTGTGTGCAAGCAAGCCACATTCCAAGCATGATTATCATCGGCCTAGCCTTTTCTCAACTATGTTGGGGTCGGCTACCATTGTTTTAAAAGGAGCGACTGCCTATCTGACCTCCTCAACCCAGTTACATTGGCAACACGATATCCCTTGGTTAGACTAGCTGTAACTACTGTCAAAGATGTATGAATAATAGCCGGGACCCATATTTAACGTGCCTTCCGAAACACGGAGAAACTCGTTATGACAAAGAAAGTCACCCGTCTTCGCACCAACCGCGTCAAGCGTAGTTTAAACTGTGAACGCGATATAACCGACCTCGACGCGGGCGAAGCCGCGGGCGAAAAGCTAGTAAAGTATATTTATAACACGTCCACATTTCAAAAGTGGCTCTACATAGTACGGAGAGCAGAAGCATCGGTACGCGAGCCCCATTTTTCCCCTCGTTAGTTATAAATTCATTTTCCGATAGTTTTTCAACTTGGCTCGGGGATCGCTCGCCGCCGTGCGAGTTCGTTGCAGTTTTACAAAACTTTTCGGCTATCGATGCTTCTCCACGCCACGAAACTTTCAGTTTGACACAAACAGTTTCTATTGCTAGTCATTTCGAACGGAGTTGAGAGATTGTAGTTTTTCGCTTGTTAGTCCCATTCAAATGTTATTTGTAAGCGCTTTACGAGAGTTTCAATTTTGTGAAATGAATATTGCCGTGTGTGTCGCTTTTAAAGGACAAAGTTTTGTTTTTAATCCGTGCATTTTCCCGTCGCGGCCCTTTTTTGCGTCAAGTTACAATGCTTATGTATGTAATGTGATAAAATTCATGAAAATTTTAAGTGAAACGTGTACGTAATATAAAGAATAGTTTTATAGATAGATAGAAGGCAGGTGTAAATTATAACTTATATCTTCTAACCACGCGGACGAAGTCGCGGGCAACAGCTAGTGGTTCTATACTTCTAGGACACCAAGACTGAATCATGAATTTAGGCAAAACTACCAGATCAAAATAAACAAACGCTTAGAAAGCGCAATTATTGACGATATTCTAAATTAGCTACGATATTATCCACTAATATATCTAACTTAATTAACATTGATAATTAGACTGAATACAAATTAGACTGGTTACTCCGAATGATTGGGCACACGTGAATATAATTATAATAGAAACGGCTGCCGACGGCGATGCATCGACAACCAGAACGTATGTATTTAACAATAATTTGTACATTTTCTATAGGTACTTTATATTCAGTTTAATTTAATGTTGGTGGAAATCGGAATTTTGCTTATAGCACTGGGTAGGTGGAAATTATGAAACAGCTCTAAGGATTGCAATTTAACGTAACTTCTAGCGCTGCCATTTTTGTCTGTAATTTTTTCTCCATTTTTCAAAATCAATTCGAATCATCAATTGGAAGAAAATCTAGTAACATGAAGATCATGGCTTAAAAGCAGCATTAGTTACAAAAAACTGAGTCGCAACTGTCAGCGTTCATCTTTGAAGACTGCTTAATAATGACTTATTTCTAAGAAAATTAAAGAGTTATTTTTTATAATTATAGCCTAGATAATGTAGCTTTTAAACAGTGTCTGCCTGGGATCGCGGTAGTTTGCATTGCGTCCCCGTGGTCTCAGTTACAAGGGAAGGGTGAAGCACTCCGGTGGTTTTAGCCGGTAGGAGTCCGGCACACCTCTCCGCCTTCCCCAGGGCGGAGAAAGTCCATGAGGATTTCCCCGGAAAAAAAAAAAAAAGCTTTTAAACAGTGAAAGTATTTTTCGAATCGGTCAACTAGTTTCGAAGCCTATTCGTGTCAAAAAAACAGTCAAATCATACCTCTTTATAATATTAGTCAAATATTTTTGGACTTCAACCTATTTGATTCTGACCAAAATCTCTACTAATATTATAAATGCGAAAGTAACTCACGATAGCTATATGGTGTGGTAAAAATGTTGGTCAGTGTCATCTCAGCGCTAATGCATAAAAGCGTATTTTGTAACAAAGTACCAAAATGGATTAAGTCCCTACCCTTAAATAAGTTTAAATTAAAATTCAAAGAAGATCTTGTTGCCAATGTTTTTATAATCTCAATGAATATTTAAATGATGCCTAACTGTGGAAGTTAATCAATTGACAGCTGCCTCAAACCTCATCCTATCTAACCTCATTATTATCCCTACTAATATTATAAATGCGAAAGTAACTCTGTCTGTCTGTCACGCTTTCACGTCTAAACCACTGAATTGATTTTAATTAAATTTGGTACAGAGATAGAGTTGACCTTGAGAAAGAACATAGGATAGTTTTTATCCCGGACTTTTGAAGAGTTCTCTTGGAAACTCGATATAACCGACCTCGACGCGGGCGAAGCCGCGGGCGAAAAGCTAGTAATATAAATACACAGAATACCAAAAACATAAAATTTGTTAGCAAAACATGAATTTCGATGGAATTATCGGATATAATCCGTGCGCCGCCGCGGGCAAAATCAAGTTCAAAAACAGCAGTCAGTTGCGTTTAGGTTTAATAAGTGATTAATTAGTTATATTTGGTAATGCAAAATTAGTAATTATACAAATTGAACCGTGGGCGGTTTGGAGGTGAAATAATTTATAATTGTGTTGTATAGGTTAACTATTCACGCCCGCGGTTTCACTTGCGGCCTGTAAATTGTATTTCTAGTTTTATTTTCTAAATTGGCGATGTTATGAATCCACAAGCAAACCTAGTCGCAACTGATAATCATAATGTTAAGTTGCAATGTGTTGTACAAATTTTTACTTTCTCTCAAAAACTAATGAATGGATTTTAATGCAACTTTTTTACAATTTGTAAAGAAAAATGTCTAGAATCCGTATTTTGCGACCGTAATACCAAAATAGCATTTTATAAATGTTTTATCTGTCTGTCTGTTTGTTCTGGCTAATCTCTGAAATGGCTGGACCGATTTTGGTGGAACTTTCACTGGCAGGTAGCTGATGTAATATGGAATAACTTAGGATACTTCTATTTCAAGAAATTAAAGTATTTTTTTGCAAAATTTCACGCGGAATTCCAGACATTTGTAAAGAAATATTGATACCAAAACGTATTCGTCAAAGAAAGTACTTATCGAATACGTGGGAGTATATTACGTATTTACTCATATAGGCTCATCTCTACGAACGTAATTAACATAATGATTCTAATTTGTGCAAATTAATTGCTAATATTGTCCCAATTGTAGTACACAACGGGCGGCGAATATAACCTAATTGATTGATGGGTAAATGGATGGGAGGTTTTACAAAAATACAATAACAATACCGCGACTTCGCTTGAAAAATCTGTATGACTGAGAACTTTTGTGAGTGCGAAAGTAGGCTCTGAGAAAAAAATATCTAAAACTAGCTGTTGCCCGCGACTTCGTCCCCGTGGGTAGAAGATATAAGTTATGATTTATACCTGCCCTGTTTCTTTCACATTTTCCATTGTATCTTCGCGCCTATTAGTCGCAGCGTGATGGTTTATAGCCTAAAGCCTTCCTCAATGAATGGTCTATTCAACACAAAAAGATTTTTTCAATTTGGACCAGTAGTTCCTGAGATTAGCGCGTTCAAATAAACAAACAAATAAACAAACTCTTCAGCTTTATATATTAGTACAGATATATATTAAAGATTTGTTGGGTGACGAATAAGGTTACGCAATCGATTTGTTTTTTAACCCCCGACGCATAAGGAAGGGTTTTATAAATTTGACGTGTAAGTCTGTCTGTGGCATCGTAGCTTCGGAACGGATCGAGCGATTTCAATTCCGTTTGTTTTGTATTAAAGGTGAATTATGCGCAAGTGTTTTTGATAATAATGGTCGAGCCGTTTAAATGTTGTAAGGACTAAAAGATTTTCCTTATCGGGTGCCCTTTTTTTTATTAAATTTCCCATCAGCCTGTTCTTACGGATCCCACAGTGTCACAAAATTAACTCTCGCTTGACGAATTCGTTCCACATTTAACACACAATTAAAAAATAGCCATTTAAGACCTTTTTCTCCTTTAAGATGGTTGAAAAACATCTTATATTTGAGTTTCACAGTACGTTGATGCAAAATTTGAAAGCAAAAAACCAGCTCTCCTAAGAGCAGACAGAAATACGTTCGATGTACGGAACATAGACATGTAGGGGGAAGTGCCTCTACACTGCTGCCTCTAGACCTATTCTTCTTCTCAATAAAAGTTTTTACGTAGTAAAGTCTGACATGGATTAAAATCAACAGGTTAAGCTATGCTTGACGCGGTTGGTCCGTAGATGGGTGACCACCTTTTTCATAACGAGTTCCCCCGTGTTTCGGAAGGCACGTTAAAATGTGGGTCCCGGCTATTATTCCTGATACATCTTTGACAGTCGTTACAGGTAGGCAGAAGCTTAAAAAGTCTGACAACCAGTCTAACCAAGGGGTATCGTGTTGCCCAGGTAACTGGGTTGAGGAAGTCAGATAGGCAGTCGCTCCTTGTAGAACACTGGTACTCAGCTGAAACCGGTTAGACTGGAAACCGACCCCAATATAGTTGGGAAAAGGCCAGGCCGATGATGAAATGACTTTGAAATTATTATGAGTTTATATAATTTCTGCCACTTCCTCCCTCTTCTGTGATCCACGGTCCGATGTGTATCTCGGGTGCAAACAGGCGTTATGTAAGTGCGCCAGACAATGGTTGCATCGTACGCCTCTGATGTAACGCAAATCTTTTCATTCCCTTGCCACGACACGCTATTTTGACCCCAATTGGTTTAATTTGTGTAAGTAATGGTAGATACGTATTTGTTGTGCAGACAGCTAAGTAATTAAGGACTATATTTGCTTGCACGTTGGTGAAATTCAAATATTGAATTTATTTTAAATCTTTTCAATTGTTTTGCGCATGCTATATTCAACTTTATCTGTAAAGCAATAAAGAACGTTTTATATTATTTGTTTGATTGTTGAAAGGTGTTTGAACTCTATTGTTGCGTAACTTTTTTGGGGTAATTTTATGAACTGTATTTTCCCCAATTACCCCTTTTTATGTTTTGTTAGAAGATGTTTTTGATATCCAGTTTTATTGAGAGATATTTTTCGTCTTAGAAATCGATGGATAGATCAGCATGTTTGGAAAATTGTACCGTTCCGCTAACCTCACACATGTCATAACAATGTATCTAAAATGACAATTTGAACTGGCCAATCACCGTGCGAGCTTTTTTTCAATATCGAATAGGTTGAGGCGTTTTTTTTCTAATTTTGTCATTTCAAGTAAACAGATGACATTGATTTGATTTCAGTTTATTTTTATAACTTATACTAGCTGACCCAGCAAACGTTGTTTTGCAGAATTTTTTTTTCTAGTTTTATGTATTTTTAATGCCACATTATAAAAAAATAAAAACAAACAATTTCGTCCAAAAAATTAAATATTATTTTTTTAGTGTGAGCAACCCTTATCACTTAGGGGTATGAAAAATAGATGTTGTTCTATTCTCAGACCTACCCAATATGTATACAAAATTTCATAAAAATCGGTCGAACCGTTTCGGAGGAGTACGGTAACTAACATCGTGACACGGGAATTTTATATATTAGATTTGACTGGAAGCCGACCTCAATATAGTGGGGTAAAGACCAGGACGATGATGCAATTATTCATCAATTTTTCATTGTTACGTTATCACGTAAAATTATCTTTATAAAAAAAAACAACTTCTTACCCCGTAAAGTGGTTTACGAGTGTCAGATGGGCAGTTACTCTACAATATACGACGATATTCACCGAAACACTTCAAACCGACCAAAACATGCAAACTAGAGAAAAATCTGAGCAGAAAATGTATGCAATAAGTCTGATTTTCCCATCAAGCACAAGAAATCTCAAAAAGTACTTTACGCCATGGTAATAAGACACATTTTCCAATGTAATTTTGAGTACACTACAAAATATGCTTCCTGAGCAAAAATTATACTTTTAAATATTGCATTTTAAAGCATTGCGTTCGCTATATTTTTCTCACGGACGGTGTGTTTACATGATAAACATATTTGTTCAACTCAAGCGAGAGAAAATAGATAGGAAACTGTTTTTTTTTAACTTCGAACGTAGGCAAACAAATGTGGTGTAAGTTGTGTTGTGTGTGGATGTGGTGCCGTTGCTCTTTATGCGCTGTATCGATTTTGATGCAGTTTTTTTGTTTGAAAGTAGGTTTTTTTGACAAAGTTTTACTAGAATTAGCTTAATCGTTTAGTAGATTTTTGGGGGTGAATGGAGATGAATAATCAAAATTAATTAAATATTCATATCAAAATCAATTCATCCTTTTACAAGATAGTCGACCTAATAATATTAGAGTATATGAGGTGTATAGTTCCAGATTATACATAAAAATATATCTTTATGTATGTAATACAAATTAATTGACTTCACCGTTGCGTTACTCTAACACAGATAGACTCATAGCGATACACCTCCCGTTTTTGCACAAAACCGTTCTATTTTTTACCTATACAAAAATCCCAGCCAATCAAGACAGACGTCCTTTATCCAAGCTCTTAATTAGATTAAGTAAAAGATCATGTCAAAAAGAACTGTCAATTTCATCCATATAAGTCACCATCTCTCGTATAATTGAACTTGTGAAGGATCTCTGCATTGTAATGAGTTAATGACCCCGTTATAAACGTACCTCCTAGCCCCTTACCCCCGTACCCCATACGTTCCTAAGACGTTACTGAAGTTCATACATTTACCCCAGTTATTATGTGTAGGCGTCTTACAAGGCTAAATAGATACTACGGAATGCACGCTACGCCGTACTCGTAGCGGTTACCTGCTACGAGGCTACGAGGCTACGATACTTGTAGTATCTGGTATGACGTCAAACTGTCTGCTAGACTGCGTCTGTTTTTGCTACGTTAGGTTAGTGTTGCAAGCTTCGAATTAGAATTTAATCAGATGAAGCGTTGATAAATATTTATGTATTTATGGGTCGATCCATAACCAAGGTTGAATATATCTATACTAATATATAAAGCTTAAGAGTTGTTTGATCGCGCTAATCTCAGGAACTACTGGTTCAAATTGAAAAATAAAATTAAATATGTTTGTGTTGAATAGACCATTTATCGAGGAAGGTTTAAGGCTATATACCATCACGCTGCGATTAATAGGATCGAAGATACAATGGAAAATGTGGAAAAAACAGGGCTGGTATAAATCATAACTTATATCTTCTAACCACGCAGACGCAGTCCCGGGCAACAGCTAGTATTAAATAAAGTGTGACAGATGAAATAGAGATAGACAGGACATATGACAAGAGATAACAGAATAAATTGGACAAGAATGGAAAAGAGTAAAGCAGATGGATAGATCATATAGAAAAGTAGGAGAGGCTACCTGCCCAAGAAAAGCTAGAGGCATAAGAGTGGAATCAGCTAGAGGCCTATGTGTCATAGGACACGCTGGTCACTAAACCGGGAAAACTGATGTATTAGTTTATAAGTTAAGTTAACTAATTAATGAGGCTTATAATATTTTTTTTTTATTAAAAAAATAGAAAATTACATAAAAAATCGCCAAACTGCAAAGCAGAAGACATAAATCATACAATACATCTAGACCACGCAGAAGACATAAAACAAATCAATACACATACATATATCAATTCTCTACAAATTTATCACATGCACAGAAAAGACAAAATCTAAATAGTGGAAGCAGTGAAAATATTCACACACTCAAAAATGTACCTTCAATTTACATTCGGAAAGTTCATAATTGCCAAACAGACCACTAACGCGTCTATTATATTTGTTAGTAAACTCTACATTTCCGTTTAAAGTGAACTATGAAGGTTAAACTGCATAAAACGTTGCTCGTTGTAACTTTGCATTAAAACCTGTTTGGTCGGTTTTCGTAAAGTTTCATCGCTATATTGCATACCGATAGGGAATCTAAACTTTGTTTTTCAACTAAATATAGTTTGTAACTATTTTATGGGAAACGCTCATATTTTGTATTTTGTTGAGTATAAATTGTTCAAATTTAATTTTAATTAATCTATACTTTTTTTTAATATATAAAGCTGAAGAGTTTGTTTGTTTGAACGCGCTAATCTCAGGAACTACTGGTTCAAATTGACAAATAGTGTGTGTGTTCAATAGAACATTCGTCGAGGAAGGTTTTAGGCTATATAGTATCACGTTGCAACTAATAGGAGCGAAGATACAATGGAAAATGTGGCAAAAACGGGGAAAAATATTCAACTTCGAGGGCTTCCGTTCTAAAATTCCTAACTTATATCTTCTAACCACGCGGACGAAGTCGCAGGCAATAGTTAGTTTTAATTAATTGGAATAAGTAACTCTCAAAGCGTTTGGTTGACTCTACTCGTGGTCGCGAAGGCTTTTTGTGCTCAACGTTGCAATGCTGAAAGCCTTTTGGGTACCTTTACATTCGGTCATCGGATTCGGACGGACATTTGAATTAAAAAAGGGTTGAAAAAATAAATAAAAAACACTTCTGAAAATTCTGTCTCTTATATACAAAGCTTCTTGCCTTCATCTACCTTTAAACGAAAGGATACCAGAAGCGTAAAAAAAAATCGTCAGTCACAAGAAACAAAACAACATTGGCTCGGATCACTTAAATGCGAACCCGAGACACTGACCTACACAGAGCTAGATCTTCCTTCATAATTGAAATACCGGTGAACCCCACCCCCAACTCCCACTCCCAACCCCACGGGGGGGAGGGAGGGCTGGCGCGAAGTGAGCGCCACCAGACACCCCGCGATAAGATTCCAGAGATAGAAAACAGGGCGCCTCTCGCAAAATGCACTCACATATTATTTGCTCGACGTATTTTTATTTCGAAAGCTTTTGTTTTTGACTTCAGCAGGAATGAAATGTCTTCGAATCGAATGAAATATTGTTACTAGAATACCGTGGACGTTTCGGATTCACTTGGCAAAATTAATGGGCTGACTATTAAAAGGGAATTCTGTGAATACTGTCATTTACCTTAATATAAATTGGCATTTCATTTTGAAAAGAGACTTTTATGTTTTATCCGGAGAATCGAGTTAATGACTGAACTGATTTTAATTACACTTGTCTCAGAATCTTCGCTGAATAATCGAATTTAAACTACGTAATATATATCGGAATCGGACCATACCTCGTATAAAAATTCAAGCCATTGAAATACGTATAAGGTAGAGTCCCCTAAATCCGGGGGGTTCGAAAAATGGGACCGTATTCCGATGTATTCAGCATAACGGCGTTTTAGTATGTTGTCTACTAGATACATTATTAAATTAATAAACGTGACCAGCAGCTGACTCCAACGCAGGCTTCTTACATTTCGGACCTCATTCCCGTGAATAACAAGTATTGTCTATACTAATATTATAAAGAAGAAAGATTTGTTTGTTTGACACGAATGGGCTTCAAAACTACTGGACCGATTCAAAAAATTCTTTCACTATTGAGAAGCTACATTATCCCCTCGAACATAGGCTATAATTTATTTCAAAAATAATATGGTTCCGTAAGAAAATTGCGATATTGTAACCCAAGGTGTCATAACTTATATCTCTAACCACGCGGACGAAGTCGCGGGGAACTGCTAGTTATATGATAAATCTATACAGTGTGAGTACTGATTTAGAATTTGTTGTACTGTGATGTGTCAACACGCATGAAAGAAAAAATATAAAACACACAAAGAAAATAATGAACTAATTAAATTAAACCAGACCAGGGCTCAAGAGTTCAGCGAGAACTTATAAAATTGCGATGTCATTTGAAACGCTAGAGGTTGTAAAGTTGGGGGTCCAAGCTAGAATGCCGAGGAACTTAATAAACGTTTTCTGTAAACTATAATATTAATTTTCTCTTACAAAATGAAAGGGGAAGGCACTTTCAATCGCTACTCTGCAGCCCCAATAAACTTTAAGCATGGTCTTAAAACTGAAAGCATCATTATTATATTAGTCATATTTTGGCGAAGCGTCGAATAAGCCGTTAAGGAATGCTTGTTCTTTGCTAACAAAGTGCCAAATATTGTAGCTTCAGCATATATGACACTAGCATTTCGCCTAACGATGTCGGTTATATCGCGTTTCCAAGAGAACTCTTCAAAAGTCCGGGATAAAAACTATCCTATGTTCTTTCTCAAGGTCAATTCTATCTCTGTACCAAAGGACATGGCCGGAAATTGTATGAACCTGTGCCCCAGCATGTACACGAATAAAATCTACGTCAATTAATAGTAAACATCGTTAGAAACAAGAATAAAAAAGATTTATTTTGCTCAGCAGTCGCTGACAAGAGTTATGAAGGTTGAAAGTTAAGTAAGGTTAGGTTGAAAGTTAAACTATGATTAAAGCACTTTTATGTTCCTGGTATATAAATATTTAATCTAGACATTTAATATTCATAATACAATCACTTAAACACTGAAAGCAGCATTATTTTTCAATTTGAGTAAATCTACTTGATTGGAAGTTAGAACAATATTACACAATATTATTCAACTGATAACATTTTGGATTAGACAGCAAATAAAAGAAATTAAATTGTTGAAACATTTAATATTAATAAAACATTATAAAACGCGGCTGGTGAAAAGACAGCTTCTTGGTATCTCGTCCATACCAAGTACCAAAGAATTGTCAAAATGTGAGCACAACATCCAACAGTCCGGTTGCTAGATACACAATTACACCGATAACTTAAGATACCATTTCTAAGTTGGTCTTCAAATGAGGGAAGCTCGTCATATAAAGAATACGTGTAATATTCACGCCTGGACGTATGTCTCGATTTAATACGTGCTCTTAATAGAAGAGGATGATTTCCTTCAATTTCAAGTGCTGCGAAAGTATTTGATAAACTTGAGTTCTCCAATAATAACTCCCATTCATTAGAATCCGCATAAAGCTTATTATAAAACAACAAGGCTGATTTAATTAAGGTAGGCACTAAATAACCTGCACTTTGCTGACATCCATTAAATATGCATCGCCTAGATGTATTAGCACAACATCTATAATTAGGTAGGGAAATTGATGAAACATCTTGACCTGGGCCAAGATGAAGTTGTGGAGCAAGTGGTGGAGGAAGTTGTGGAGGAGGTGGTGGAGGAATTGGTATTTGGATATTTTGATCAGGTTGGTGATCTTCTAAGGCGTCAAAACGGTTGGAACCAGTAATAATTCTTCGGCTCACTTCGCTGTTAGCTCTCATGTAACAACCATGACATAAAAAGTTGGCTGCTCTAACCTGAAAAAAAAGATGAAACTAATACCACTCACACTTGACAATCAATAGCTTGACTTTCTATATATGTAAACTCAAATGTATATACATAATAATATTATTACTTTATTGCCAACATCAAACCAGACACATATTACAAAATAAAATACCCCATCTCATCTCTGTCAATCAAACAGATATTCATACAGTTTTTACCAATATACAGAGTGATTAATGTGGAAGGTGAAAGTATATAATACATCCATATTATAGCATAGAAATACAGAGAGTTCCGAAGATTTGTAAAATCCATGTGGAGTCAGAGTAAATCACTAGTTATCTAAATAAGGCAAGTAAAGACTTGTCCTAACTGATTCTTAATTAAAAATATTCCTCATTACTAATAATTAATATTTAATCAGCATTAAATATTACATCATAGTAACTATATTGACTCGCCTGTTACATTTTGAATTAGAACTTCAAATAAGTTTAAATTATTTAATGTGATTGACTACACTATTAAAACTGTAACAATTATTCACATGTAGATATTTAAAAACGTATTCCTTACATGTCATCATGTAAGTACTGCCACAGTGATACAACTGAGGCGAGAGGGCTTCCCTCCAGAATTTCGTGTCTTTTGGCACATGTAACTGATTTACCACAGCCACAACAAACATTGATATGACCGAGTTGTCTTTCCCTGGAGTTCGTTGCAAGACATCTTGATGTCTTGTCATAACACGCACCACAGACATGGCTATGAGATGATAACTGTGAAGGTAAAATAAGCATCCTTATTAGTCTTGAAATTGTAGATAGGTATTTGAATAATATGAATGCTGTAGGTATAAAAAAGATTTAATGATGCTACAACATACCTCGAATGTTAACCACTCCGATAAAAGAACAGTCATATCGGGAGGTAATGATGATAAAACATGTCTCCTGATACGTTCTCCGATTGTGATCCGGTTGTAAAAGGGCCATTTTCCTTAAGTATACACAGTACGACTAGTTAGTGGAGCACTCGCGTGGGGCTACGACATATTATAAACGAAAAAACAAACCGGCGCAATGACAGGTTATTGTTTACAAAGTGAGAATGTGATTTGACATTGACATTAGACGCTCGATATTCATCACTTCAATGTTGTCAGCACACAAGTGACTATCTTCCTTTGTACGCGAACTTAGTTTTATTTAATTAATAATATTTATGGTTTCATTTATTTAAATAAATCAGTAAGCTTAAAAAAAATATATGTGTCATGTAAGTTATAATTAATTATGAACATTTTACATTTTAAGCTCGATGTCTATAGTGACGGACTTTCCCTACTTTGTTCTTTGTGAATATTATATGGCAACATTAAGGGTACTTTTGAGTGGAGTACAAACGAAGAAAATCTTTTTATTGTATGTTTTTTTCTCCCGCTGCTACAGTACATTGAGCTATTTTCAAAATTCATTATTCGTTTTTTTATAATTATTGGTTTTATTTTGGTTCTTGTACACTCTGGGGCAGAATCCGGCCAAGTCCTTTCATTAAAATCAGTTCAGTGATTTAGACGTGAAAGCGTAACAGACAGAGTTACTTTCGCATTTACAATATTAGTAGGGATGGATGGACTTCAAATGATTCTTCCGTGGGTTTGCAGATTTTAATCTAGACTGTGTTTAGCCAAGTGGTTGAGGTTATCGCACCAAACGCACAGTGCGCGTCGTGTCGCGGTTATGATTCTCGCGCGTTGTGTTCTGAGTCTTGCACTCCCGATAAATACGCGTGAGTAAACCGTTGCATAACTTTGGGCCGATTTTTCAATCACCAGATAACTTATTCGACGAATATGTTTGACGTTTTGACAGCTTTTGTATAGAAAATATGTCAAACGGCCATATTTATTCCTCAGATAAAAGTTATCGGACGCTTGAAAAATCGGACCTTAATGACATACAACTATGTTTATGAGTTGTCTTACTCATAATACAAGCTTCGTTTATTTGAAACTAGATGGCGTTGTTTGAACAATGAACTTTCTTTTTTTGTCATGGGCTAGTCAGATCAAAAAGTCCTGGACAACACAACACAGGCGTTCCATTCAATCTGTTTCGTTTGAAGGACTTTTAAAAAGAGTTTGTTCACAGCTTTGTGGACCCGCCGATACCGGGACAAAATGTCTGAAAGAGAGAACGTCGTGTTTGTTTGTTTTTCGTTTCTCTTTACTCAAACGCCGAGCCTTTGGTGAAATCTAGGCTGGGAGTCGGCCTCGATCAACAAGCCTATTTTGGAAAAAGGATTGAATCGATCAGGTGTGATTAAAACTTGCGAGAACTTTGATTCCGTATTATTTGTTATTGATTGCATTTTTTTTAAATAAATTTTGGTCACCAATCAAATTCATAACCGTGCTGACTGTAGCTTAATCTAAAGCCGTCCAAAAAAAAATTTGGTCACCAATCAAATTCATGACCGCGCCGACTGCTGCTTAACTTCGATTTCATTTCAGTTTTTTTTCATTAGTAAATACTTTTCTTTAAATATTTCAACAGTATAGCAGCTATCACGTGGTGACAGACCGATGGACAGACAACATAATTATTATAATACACTATAGTTAAGTATTTTTGGTACGAAACTCTAAAAATCAAATAATTGTTATAGAAATAGCGGTATACAATGCACATATACATACCGCTTAAGGCATGACGAACGAAATTGAACTTTACACCCAAGAAGATATGGTTCATTTTAATAAATCTCAAATATTAATTGAAGCCCCCGTTTATTTCTGTTTGTGTTTGTTCAGCGCCGAACTCCCGACTTGTTTAAACGTTTCTGATGAGAATGCACTATTTAACTATTTACTGTTATTCCGTGGAGTTCGTTTGATTCGGGAGCTGTTTCTGCTTTTCAAAGTCTGACTTTTAGATATAACGAAAGCTTGTAACAATAATTTTGGGATGAAAATGGAAGCCTATAAGGTTTTTGTTTTGTCCGAAAATGCACCTTATGACTTTCGTAATAAGGACATTTCATAAATATCAAAACAGAGGACACGTCAGTGATGTCAAGAACAAAATTAGAATAGTAATTCAAAGTAAATTGAATATCTGAAATGTACCTTAAGTCGGGCAGGATAAGGTTCATAATCACAAACATGTTATGGGACTCTCAAAACTTGAAACAAAACACACCGGACACGTCACGGCGAGAAGGAAAGAGATAAATTTATAAAAAAGACAGAGATAAAAAACAGCAGGCTAATAAAATTTATAAAAATAAATATTCATTTTTTTTCTTGATTACGAGTTTCGAAATTAAACTTTATTTTGTAAATGATAAGTTTCATTTTTAATTAATGCCATGAAGTTATTTTAAAATTAATATTTAAAGCATTTATTCAATTACAATTTTATTTTGATTAAATTCTATGGAGGTAATTTATTTTAAATTATTTTTCTATAGTAAATTAATTTAATATTGTATTTTTACGTGATACAGAAAATATATAAATTTAATTTTAACTTTATGGAATACTAGTTATGGTGTATTATTGCCTGCCATTTTTATTTTGAATTTTCTGTGTCGTATTTTATTGAGACGTGAAAATTGATCGTGAATCATTCTTATTTCATTCTATCTGTTTGTTCACAAAAAAATATCATCGTAACAGCAGGAATTTTTAATTTTTTCTTGTTAATGAAGAAAAAACGCAAAACCGGCTGACCTAAACTTTCATTTTACACAAAAAAGGCAAAATACAAATATTTGTTTTACCGTGATATACGGATTGCACTAAAATCGCAAGAATACAATATCCAATATGGCGTCCGGAATTCAATTCAAAACTCGAACTTCTCTTGTCGAGTATTCTTAAGGGGATGCTATACACGCTAGTCTTGTATACCTAATAACAGCAAGGTAGCAATACAGTAGCAATCGGGACGCCATTGTAAGGCACAGCTCAATTCACTTCAATTTGCTTCGATTGTTAGATATGACTGCACGGATAGCCCAAGTGGTTGAGGTCACCATGATAATCCGACGTGTCGCGGGTTCGATCCCCGCGTAGTACCAATTTGTGACAAATTCATTTCAATTTTAATACGATCTGAATTTAATCAATGCTCAGACAGACAAACAAACAGACTTTCGCATCGGGGTTTAGAAAAAACTCGATTAAAACTCAATAAGTTCGGGAGCTAAAATGCCCAGACAGATAAACAAACTCTTACGTCGAGGCTTAAAAATAAAACTCAATCCGTTAGATAGCTATAAAGCCTAAACAGACTGACATACAGACATTTTCATGAGAGGTTAAAAATGCGACTCGAAAACTGAATCAAAATCTCTCTACAACACAACAGCCACTGTAGTGAGAGCGAGAAGGCATTATACATTGTATAGCGTTGTCTCGTTCTCGCACCCTTGCGTACTTAGCACATTACCTGTCTCTCTGTGACCTACATTTAGGAGCTCGTGGCTAAGCTATAACTGCACAAATGTATCGATCACAGGTTAAGCTACGCTTGACGCGGTCGGTCCGTAGATGGGTGACCATCCTTGTCATACTCGTTCCTCCGTGTTTCGGAAGGCACGTTAAATTGTGAGTCCCGGCTGTTATTCCTACATCTTTGACAGTCGTTACAGGTAGTCAGAAGCTTGAAAGTCTGACAGCCAGTCTAACCACGGGGTATCGTGTTGCCCACGTAACTGGTTTGAGGAGGTCAGATAGGCAGTCGCTCCTTGTAAAACACTGGTACTTAGCTGAAACCGGTTAGACTGGAAGCCGACCCCAACATAGACATATTTTAGTTTTCACTAAAAACTAGTTTGAATCCCAAAGCGAATCTGATGAGCATTTGTTATGAGAAACTCTTGTTTTATATGAAAACTAGCTGACCCAGCAAACGTTGTTTTGACGAATATTTTTTTTCTAGTTGTATGTATTTTTAATGCCACATTATAAAAAAATAAAAACAAACAATTTCATCCAAAAAATAAAATATATTTTTTTCGTGCGAGCAACCCTTAACACTTAGGGGTATGAAAAATAGATGATGTTCTATTCTCAGACCTACCCAACATGTGTACAAAATTTCATAAAAATCGCTCGTACTATTTCGGAGGAGAACGGTAACTAACATCGTGACACGGGAACTTTATATATTAGATCAGCTTTATGTTGTTCTGTTAGGGTTGGTTTTAGATTGACAATACGAATCTGCCATAATATTTTGCCAAATAAAAAAAAATAAAGCCAAATTTCGAAGCCGTAGTCCATTCCAAAACATACCCCTTTACACCTCTTTCCACCTTTTTTTGCTTTAAAATGTCTATATCCGTTCCAAATTAACGAACTTCATTACAATCAGATCTGTAGTTTTGGTGTGAAGCGAGACAGTCAGACAGAGATAATTTCGCATTTATAAAATTACTAGCAGTCGCCCGCGACTTCGCCCGCGTGGTTGAAAGATATAAGTTATGACACCTTGGGATACAATATCGCAATTTTCTTGCAGAACCCTAATTTGAAATAAATTATAGCCTATGTTCAGCGGAGATAATGTAGCTTCTCAACAGTGAAAGAATTTTTCAAATCGGTTCTGTAGTTTCGAAGCCTATTCGTGTCAAACAAACAATCAAATCTTTCCTCTTTAGAAAATTTGTATAGAAGTATAGACTATGGACTTCTGGTGAAGAAAAAACATCACTTATAAATAAAATAATATTAGGGGTGAACTACCCTTAACATTTAACGGGATGAAAAATACACGCTTTATGATTCTTAGACCTAACCCATAGGCACACAAAATTTTATGAGAATCGGTCAAGCCGTTTCGGAGAAATTTAACCACAAACACCAAGACACGAGAATTTTAAATATCACACGCTTCATTCAACGTTACGACCACGGTCTAATGTATTATAGTCTAGAATTTTAGATTTTCTATCCAAAGACTAACAATTTACTTCTAAAAAAGCCACTTTTTCAAGAACCCTTAACTTTACCTAATTTCCCAACCGCCGAGAGCGACTCGCATCGAGTGCATCAAGAACACTCATTAATCAATTATGCATGACACTTATAGTGTCACATAGTGTCAAGTGGTACCACTCAGCGGGCCTTTGAGTAGCCCTCAAAGTGATTGAAGCGCTCAAATAAAATACCGCGAAATTTTACACAAAAACATTTTTGACTTTAAAATTGTGGTGGCTTTATGCTTCCCGATTCGAATAAAGTTTTTGTAAATGATTATCATGCTTTAAATATTACGTGAAAGTATTTATGTAAGTACGGATTCTAAAAGGCAGAATATGGTGATACCATTTACTATTATTATACCATCTTTATGTAAACCCAAAATTCGCAAATAAAGAATTTTAAAAAATTTTAAAATTTGAGGTGTGTTACTGTTTCACTCAAAAACTACTGAACGGATTTAGACGAAACGTTGTATACTTATAGTTTATAACCAGGATTAACACAGGACCTTAATCACGGTTCTATGTTTCCGTGAGATGCGGCGAGCTCGCACACATCAAAAACAATATTTTCATCTTTATAATATTAGTAGGTACAAAGTTATCAAAATTATCAATTTTTTTTAAATACTTTTAAAACGATACAGTAATGACTCTAGGTGCACGGTTTCAAAATGTCATTCCTATGGAGATGAAATGGCAAGAAACTTCAAAAATTAGTTTTCTAAATAAGGATATACTTGGCAGAGCAAAAGTAATTAACACTAGCTGAAAAACAAAAACTAAAAAACGTATTTTCTTATTTAAATTCAAAATAAAAACTCTTTACTCGCAACGAAAGTCCGACCGAGTTGTGAAAAAAAAACACAACGGAAAACCGGTCAAGCGCGATTCGGATTTAAAACACTGACGGGGAAATGCACTACAGAAAAAAATGGAAGAAGTTAGCCTATATCAACTATTGACTATACCAATCTATACTAATATATAAAGCTGAAGAGTTTGTTTGTTTGTTTGAACGCGCTAATTTCAGGAACTACTGGTACAAATTGAAAAAAAAATCATACAAAAAATTTCAACACAAAAAAAAATGTGTTGAATAGATCATTTATCGAGGAAGGCTATAGGCTATATAACATCACGCTGCGACTAATAGGAGCGAAGATACAATGGAAAATGTAAAAAAAAAACGGGGAAAATTATTCATCTCAAAGGGCTGCCATTGCGTGCGCTGCGAAAACGATTCAAGATCTTCTAACCACGTGGACTAAGTCGCGGGGAATAGCTAGTCGTTGATAACCTTCATTATATTATGTTTTAACTTAATACCGGCAATGACATTAATCATCTGTGGAAATGTCAACTGTCAAGTTAAAGACACTGCATATAAAGTATTTGACAAAAAAAAAAAAAACTATTTAAACCGTCTCACAGATTCCCAAAAGATATAGGATACCTCCATTTTCTTTTATCTGGCAAATCAAAAAAAATGTTATTTAAAATCTCGTGTGACGTCATTTACCAGTACGCTGTTTACTAGCAAGTGATGTTACTAGCTTTACTTTTTAATAATGTGATAAAAAAATACGAAATTTGTCTGACCAAATTATTAGTTTAGTCAAATATTGGCTGATGAACAAACAGACGGACACATGGTGTAATGAATGGACAGCGGAATCTTAGTAATAGGGTTTCATTTCACCCTTTACGGAACCCTAAAACTCCAAGATCTGAGTAAATGGTTAAAGTTTGCAGCGAAGATATTGGACCGACCTGTTTCGACTTTGAAATTTAAAAAAAGACTTTTTAAAACAAATAAAATAGGGTTCCCGTGTTTTCCGATCTCGGCGGTCGACGGAACCAAACTAATAAAAAATTGTGAGAGGTTGATTAAATTTCTTGAAATCTTTTGAAAATAAAAGCAAAGAATAGTTATCCTCTTTAAGAGTAATTATTTGAAGGTTATTGTAACAAAAGGATTTGTTTTAAGTTTGACCGTTGTGTCTGAAACACCGTAGCACTAAAACGGGTAAACCAAATTGGATGAGTTTTTATATGTAAAAGATGTTTTTCTAAAGATGTTTCTTAGTCACATGCAGCTAATATTATGTCCAGCCATTTCAAGATCATAAATAAATTTAATTATAAAACAAGCGAAAAATCTAAAAATTGGAAATAATGGCATCATATTGTTTACTATTCAAATAAAATAAATATATCACAATATAGGCTTTTTGCAGTCATGCTCGGAGTCGAATAATAAACCATTTACGTGAATCCTTTTGTGCATTTCAAAGTGTCAATGTCAAAATAAAATGACATATGAATAAAACAAAAACAAAAACTACAAAGGTAGAATAAAATAGCAAAAATATTCACCTCTAAAATTCACCAGAAATCGTTGCAATCGTAATGCTGTGTAAACAATAAAAATACACACGACAGGTCTCGGTTTAACGACCCTATTGCATCGATCTAAATACTCTTTGGTTACCTACCTTCCTGGTACCTTCGCAGCAATGCAGGCGAGACACACACACGCACACACGCGGACACACGTGATACACATATAGTAATGAAGTGTTCGACCAAGTTCCGAGAAAACCGGGGATTAAATAAGCTACGTCGGGCGGACACACTCCGTTACTAGTTCCAATAAGACGCTTGTACTTGAAATTGATCGCGTCAATAATTAATGAAGCTTACTTTAAGGTCACTACACACTGGAGGAAGATCGGTGCGTGGATTTGTTTATTAAACTGATGAATGACTGCACGGTTATCCGAGTAGTTGAGGTCATCACGCCAAACCAAATGTGCGCGAGTGTCGCGGTTTCGATCCCCGCGTAGGATAAGCACGAATGCTTGTTGTAAGTCTGGGTGTCTTTGTGCATGTGAATTGTATGTATGTGAAACACCCCGTGACACAAGGATTAAATTCCTCAGTGCGGGAGTGGTTTTAAAAAAAAAACTTTGTCAGTAATTGTTTTTGTAGTATACTTTGTGGGACAGTCTTTATATTGCAACAAATGTGTGTATATCATTCGTCATCGTCTAAGATTTTTCAACTACCTTGAGGTCGGCTTCCAGTCTAACCAGATTCAGCTAAGTACCAGTGTTTTACAAGGAGCGACTGCCTATCTGACCTCCTCAACCCAGTTACCTGGGCAACACGATACCCCTTAGTCAGACTTTTAACTTTTGACTAGCCGTAACAACTGTCAAAATTGTGTAAATACACAGGTGGGACCTCATAACTTAATATTTTTTCCGAAATATGGAAAAAAAACATTTTTACATAGATGTCCCATCCACGGTCCGTTCGTATCAAGTGTAGTTTGGAAACTATCTATTTGAGCAGTTGTAGTCTCTCAAAAAATTAAAGTTTTTCGTTTCCGTGGTTCGTACAGTGTGTGCTTACCTTAAGAGTTGTCGTCAGCTTTACCGTCGGTTCGATATCCGAGTGATGCACAAAGTTAATATTTAACGAGTGGGATTGTCGCCACATGCCGGCTTCGCATGCCGTCCACAGCATACATTACCGGCGGTAATTGAAAATCTAATTTAGATCTATACCGAACGTTCAGCCTTCCTTTGAAGAGGTCCTATTGATCGTGTAATTTGTGGCCTTCCCGTGCCCCTGGCTTTTGAACTAAATTGAGGCTTTTTGAATTGTTGATTTCTTAATTAGAAACGAGAAGTCGTTCGCGATGCTTTTGTTGTTTTTGTCGTCTGACATTCAAATAAGGGTACCCACACACTCAAATACAGTCGTAAAAAATCGTTGCGAAATTATTGACCAGTATGTATCCACCTTTTCAGTGATAACCGCTTCATGTTCGCATGTATGCGTGTCATGAAAACCGTATCATTATCTCTCCCCTTATTGCTCGGCAGTCAAACGTTATAATAGGGAAATAATGTATGCGCAGTTGTTGTCCTACAGCTATTACCAAGCGATCGATATTTTAAAATAGTTTACGAAGCTTTGTGTTGCCAGCGGCCAGAGGGCGCTGAACTCTAATGCGTCTATTTTTATCGTAATTATAGTGTAGTAGGTCGTGTGTAGTATTTTTTTTCTATTTCCATTGCTATTTCTTTGCTATAAGTGTCGTGGGAATTGCGCGAGGTTTTTCTATCGAGTTTCAATAAAAAGCTTGTCTTTAACATGGGGTTGTTTATTTCGTGTTTTCTCTTGCACTAATCTACATTATTGCCTCTTATTTAATAGATATAAATGTATAAATAAGACTGCGTCTTTGATAATGAATATTTCTGTAAGTATTATGTCTCTTGCAGAAAATTTTTGATCTCCTAAACGCACGAAAGAGTTTCTAACTGACAACACAAAAAAGTGCATCTTTACTTCTTAAACGCCTGTTCAATTGTCACACTGAACATACGCAAACGATCGAAACTCCAACCAGACCGTAGGGAATAAGGATTTACGAGAGCGGGTTGAGTTTACCCGATGCAAGTCCGACACAACCCCTCGCCGTACCCCCGTGGGTTGAACTCATTAGCTTTACACCCCGTACAAATAAAATACTACACCTAGTCCTGCTACATCCTACGTATATTTTAAATGTGAATGTATGTTTGTCTGTAAGGCTTTTATGAGAAAAATACTGAACCGATCGTCATGAAACTTTGCAAACATGTTGTTGGAGGGATAATAAGTAACATAGAGATTGTTTAGCGATATTCTAGACGGGCGGAGCTGCGTGCTACCACTAGTAATATTATAAATAAGAAAGTTTGTATGTATGGATGTTTGTTGCTCTTTCACGCAAAAACTACTTAACAGATTTAGACGAAACTTAGTATACAGATAGTTTATAACCTAGATAAACACATAGGATAGTTTTAATGTTGCCGTGGGACCATTTTCATTTGTAGAGATTGTAAACGATACCCAACGTCCAGTTGACTAACTAGTATTGAAATTTTAGTAGAATACTTTCATCTATATAATATATAGCTGTTTCCCGCGACTTCGTCCGTTAGGAATTTTTTAACGGAATCCCTCGAAGATGAATATTTTTCCCCGTTTTTGCCACATTTTCCATTGTATCTTCGCTCCTATTAGTTGCAGTGTGATGTTAAAAAAAGAATTTTTCAATTCCAACCAATAGTTCCTGAGATTAGCGCGTTCAAACAAACAAACTCTTTAGCTTTATATATTAGTATAGATATAGATTATCATGGCCGACTTTCGCTCCATTTCCCGTTTTCCTGAGGCGAACAATGGTCAATAGTTTTAGCCCGGACTAGCAGGCCGCTGCACTGTTTCAAAGGGATCTCGTCCCTGCATATTACATTAGATTTCAATATAGTTTGGCGTCCGAAAAGGAAATAGCGAGGGAGACTGTGGTACGCATTCAAGGCTTGATCGCTGAGGTGTTTGTCTATAAACCTTCAGATATTCAACCGTCTATAAATGTTGAAGCAAGCTGGTTGTAGTTCAAAATCGAAATGATTCTATATGTTTGCGATAGGCCGGTTTTCAGGCACTTTTGAAACTTTCCACGATTCAAAATGACGTATGGAGAAGAACTAAGAAGTTGTTTGTAAGTTTTAACAAAAATAAGGTCCTTTTTTGCGTAATTCTTTTTTTTTCAAGGCAATTGATGTACAAAAATTGTTTTGATTAACCAACTTAAGCTACAAAAAGGCAATTTTTAATAAGGTCAGTGTTTTCTTTACCCTCCGCTCGAAGGATTCGACCGAAACAGACAGACATACAGTCAACATACAGTAAAGTACTGCAATTACAACTAAAAAAAAAGACGAAAAAAAAATTGAATAAATTCCACAGACTGATGCAGGCACATTCAAAAGAAGTCCAACTAGTGAAGATCATTATAATATCGACATGGAACTCATAATTAAATCGACTTCTCGGCTAAGATCTCCATCTCTATCTTATACGTTCAAGAGAAAAGGACAGCGGTTGAATTGAAAGCTTGCAGACGTGAATTTAAAGAACGTGCGGGTTGAATAGACTGGCGGGAGTCTGGGCTTTTCAATGGGATCGCATTGAAGCGAACTCACGCCGAGCGAGCATTATCCGACGATAGATAGGACTCCCGGTGCCGCCTGCATCAATTACGCTGATTTTTTTCAAGTACTAGTGATTTTTTTCAATTGATTTTGCCTGTTCTATATTATGATACGTAATTGAAATGGTTTATTCGAGTAAAACGAACGTAGTTTCGATTTAATGAGTTTTATTGATGACAGTCGCGTTTAATTTAAGAAAATCTTTTGCAAGAAATTTTCTCGCGTTTTTTTGTTTGATACACAAAACTTGTTTTTATAACATTTGCTTGTTATGACAGAATTTTTAAATAGAGAGAAATACAGAGGAGACGAAATTAACTAAGTGTTTTGATTTAGACGTCCACTCTTACTATTAATGGAAAAAAAACAAGACTAGAATAATAAACAGCTAAACGAACGAAACCGGCCGATGAAAGTAGCGGTTACTACACCAACGTGCTCGGCATTCTAAAACGTACGAATGAATTATTAATTGAAAAAAATACCGATAAATTAAAAGCATCGATATTAACAAAAACATAAATGTCACATCACTATTCGCGAAATAACGCTTAATATTCGAGTAGTTTTTAATTTCAAATATGGAATGGGCATAGAGTAATTGGAACCGGGCGCCATGTTGTGACGTTTTTGCCGCGAAACGAAATAATGCGCTCTCGTTGGGATTAAAAATACGTAAGTTTTTCGGATTATGAAGCAATGAGATGTGTTTACTCTTCGAGACTATTCCGTTTAGATAGAGATGATTTAATGAATGAATGTCATTGCTGTTAAGGTACGCGTCGATAGCAATCGCTTGTGGAACTGATAAGACATTTTGTTACGAGTAATTTGGTATTTGTGACTTTATTATTACGAGTAAGGTTTTCAGTGTATCTTGATTTAAGGGCTAACTTTTGCGTTTAGGGAGACGAAATGCAAATTTGATAGATGCTCATATTTGAGATGCCATCAAATATTTGCAACATTCGATTCTATAAGTTCGTATTTCAAAGTTTTAAGTTATTTAATAAGATGATTATACAAATACCACTTATCCAAGAGTAGTTTCTAGGGATCCCTTACGGTCAAAACTGGAGCTAAAATAAGTCTCCGCTGTCTGTACGTCTATCACCAGACAGTATCATATGAACTAACCAATCTTGGAATTCCTTGCTCAACAGATGAAATTCGTAGCTTATTAGTCTCCGTTGACTGTATCTAATTAACTTTTATACTAAGACAGTTATTTTAGCCTATTAGTAAGAAACCATTAGTATTGAATACTAAATCGGTTATTAAACCGACTTCCAAAAAGGTTATCAATTCATTTGTATTATGTACTAGCTGTTGCCCGCGAATTCGTCCCCGTGGGTAGAAGATATAAGTTATGATTTATACCTGCCCTGTTTTTTTTTCACATTTTCCATTGTATCTTCGCTCTTATTAGTGGCAGCGTGAAAGCCACAAAAATAATTTTTCAATTTGGACCAGTAGTTCCTGAGATTAGCGCGTTCAAACAAACAAATAAACAAACTCTTCAGCTTTATATATTAGTATAGATGATTGTTGCCTCATAACTTCGGACTGGATGAACCGATTTTGATGAATCTTTCTTCATTTAACGTGAAATAGCTGTAATTTACTCTTATTAAATTTTCATCAGGTTTTTCTTAGTTCTTTTCTACTTGAAGTCCATTGTTTTTGTCATTACAACAATATAATATTAGTGAGATTTTCATTAATATAGTTATCAAAGGATGTAGGGAATATTTTGTTCGAAAATTCCTCGGAAACTGCTAAGTAGGAAATATTATATGATATAACTTTGTCAAGAGTGTTTCTCGCAGACGACGAGCGACCGCAGAATATAGCGTGAGGTGTAGTCTAGCAGAACTTCTGGAGGGATAACCTCAAACTTTAATATAAGCAATCTGGATAAATACGAGACGAGCTCCTGGGATACGGGTTCTGTATTTTATAAATTGAAGGATAATTGATGAGCATTTTTTGTGGCAATCGAAAGATATTGTGAAGGCAGAGAAATTGGGAAAAGTGGTATGTTTTTGGCCCGACATTGGGCTTTCGAATTTAAGATTGTCAGTTCTATTTTCACTCTTTTCCTGTGAGATGTTGCTTCTTATCAAATGAAATTGTGAGATCAACAGGGTATTTTTAAAGGAATTTGTTTCCTTTGCAAATGAATCGGTGTAGCGAATGCAACTAAAATACCTGTTCGTTCACTTACAGGATTAATATTTTGCCTCGGGAAATATGTACGTAAAGAAAACATAACAGACAGGCAACGAAATAGAATGACCATTTCGTTATCAGGTCATCATTGGCCTAGCCTTTTCCCAACTATGTTGGGGTCGGCTTCCAGTCCAACCGGTTTCAGCTAAGTACCAGTGTTTTACAAGGAGCGACTGCCTATCTGACCTCCTTAACCCAGTTACCTGGGCAACACGATACCCCTTGGTTAGACTGGCTGTCAGACTTTTTCAAGCTTCTGACTAGCTGTAACGACTGTCAGAGATGTCGGAATAACAGCCGGGACCCACAATTTAACGTGCCTTCCGAAGATGGAGGAACTCGTTATGACAAAGATGGTCACCCATCTACGGACCAACCCCGTCAAGCATAGCTTAACCTGTGATCGAATCACTTACTTATCAGGTATTCTAAGAAAAATGGTCTTTCGACACTACACATTAGACAAATAACCGAATCATTTTATAAACCGTTTTTCGTTAACAGTTGCGGAACCCAAAAAATAATATATTAATGAAACTCCAATTTTCGGCTATTAATAACTTCATTCGTTTTATTCGAACCGCGTATAACCACAGTGAATAGTTTCATTTGATGTACAAATTGTGATCTGAAAGCAATATGCGTTAATCAAAAAGTCAATTTCGACTATTTAAAATCAATCCGCTTATGCGGTTATTACATCATCACTCATCATTTATCAACTTTGATATGTGTGAGTGTGACACATAAATGAATCGATAGCCAATAATAATTATTATTAAAACATAGGTACATTAAATGCTAGTATATACAAAAGAACGTTTTGTTTTGCCGTAAAGGCGTGCAATATTTAAGGCAAGTTTGGACTCATTAATACACATTGATTCAAACCCTAAACTACACATTTTTTTCATTCTACATTTTGAATCAAAACCCGTAGAACAATCTGAAATAAAGTTGAGAGAATAACAAAACATTTAAAATGACTAATTAAAGTAATCATTCACACTTTAATAACACATTTCCATTAGCAGTGAGTGTTGCTTCTAGACTTTAAAAGGGGAACTATTTGTATGCCATTTAAATAAAATAAATAATAAATGCGGACAACATCACATACATTGTTCTGAACCCAAAGTAAGTTGCTAAAGCACTTGTGCTATGGAATTCAGATACAACGAAGGTACCACAAACACCCAGACCCGAGACAATGTAGAAATGAGAATTTTTACATTGACCCGACCGGGGATCGAACCTGGGACCTCAGACCTAGTGACACCTTGAAACCAGTGCGTACGCCACTCGACCACGGAGGTCGTTATTTAAATGACAACTCTTGTAGAACTTGAGAGGGTTACACAATCTTGGCACCTTTATGTATCTGTCTTTATAAATATAATCGAAACATCGTGCATCGTTGCGAAAAATACTCGTAGGTATACATTACATCACACACAATTATAATAGAGCTCTGTTTTGTCTTAAGACATACAAATATTATTATTTTCACTTTACATAGGTACATGCGGAATATCTCGAATATTCCCAAAACCCTCCAAGAAACAAGGAATTAATTCCATTCGGCGCGATTTTTCTATTTATAAAAACTCTACAGAACTATATTTTGTTAAATTGTAGCGCTGTATTCAACATAGCCGGTTGTTTTCACCAGTAGGTTTAAATCGAAAAAGTCTGGTTACCCGTATAACACGTATTGGAAATCAATAGAGTTAGACCGAGACTAACTAGATAAAACCATAGTTCATTGGCCTAGCCTTTTCCCAACTATGTTGGGGTCGGCTAACAGTCCACCGGTTTCAGCTAAGTACCAGTATTTTACAAGGAGCGAATTAAATAATAAATCCTATCTGACCTCCTCAACCCAGTTACCTGGGCAACACGATACCCCTTGGTTAGACTGGCTGTCAGACTTTTCAACCAGTAACGACTGTCAAAGATGTAAGAATAACAGCCGGGACCCACAATTGAACGTGCCTTCCGAAACACGGAGGAACTCGTTATGATAAAGATGGTCACCCATCTACGGACCAATCGCGTCAAGCGTAGCTTAACCTGTGATCGTTTCACATCTGCGGTTTTAGCTTAGCCACGAGCTCCGTATAGTATGGATAAAACCATAGTTATTCGATAATAGTTTTATCAAAGTGAGGGTTGGGTGCAGAGGAGACTCGAAAACAGGGTACAAACGAGAGCTACAAACAGACGTACATTGTGAGCGTATATTTAGAAAAATGTTTTTAAGACCTGATTTGCCAGAGTCGTAAGTCAGTTGCGAATTTTGTCTATCGTATCGTGGCTTTTGAACCGATTTGACTGATTTTGTACCGTTTTTGTTAAATTGAATAGCGGGATTCTTTTAAGAGGAATTATATTTCTGTGTCACAATTTTGGAGGTGTTTCCTTTTTTATTTTCCTTGCAACAGTTTTTTTTTACTTTCCACATTTCGAAACCCTTTTTCAGTGTCTAACAGGGAGAACAATTAATACCATTGGCTGGTGCTGAAAATCAGCGCTGGGGCTCTGACTTGTGTAGGGTCTCAGCATTATGCTGAGCATCGGCCGTTTTGTGTTAATATGACGCATATTTTCCCCCTTCTATTTTCTATTTTAATTTATTTGTTTTTGTGTGTATGCGTCACTTTTTTAGCACAAATAAATATATTTTCTTTCTTCATTTAATGTCAAGACTCTCATACATTGTGCAGTGGAAAATATTAGTCTAGTTCTTAGAATTTTTCATTCTCACGAAGAAGTTTGTTTTGTCTTTTTGTCTTAGGATTAACCAGTTAAAAACATCGACATTATCGAAGTCAATGTTTTGCCAAATTCACAGTATAAATAAAATATGAAAACCTATGTATAGAAACTGTTGAGATTAAAAAAACCTATTTTAAAATTTCTCACTTCATCACATCGTACAACCTGAAATACTGGTTTCAGTTAGCTGAAACGAGTACACATACGCTCGCCATGCAAATAGTTCGGCAAGGCACCGTCTGTTTAATATCTGACCTACTACGGTAGCCCCCTAACCTACATCGGTCAACTTCGGCAGTTCGGTGCTACGCGCCACGTACGTAGCTATAGCTACGAGCGTAGCTTCGTAGCGGGATCGAGCGCCGAGCCGCTTCGGTATCCGATGTTGTTCTACTTGTACAATGCGACGATACTTTGGTAAATGGTGTGTTAGATGTCTTTTTGTCTCTGTTTTCTCTTTGATGGTGATAAAGATAGCACTATACAGTGTTTTTGGACACGGTAGTGGTTTGGTTTTCGGTATTTTTAGAGAATATTTGAATAGTTATTTAATATTTTGCATTTTGTAGAGCAAGATTTAATAGGAGAGACAAAAAAAAAACAAAAAGGTCTTATATGTATGTTGTTAACCGAACATTGAACTCTAAGGTAATTCCTTTATAAACCTTGTTACCATGCTCATGACTCAGTAAAGTCCGCAAATAACTTAAAACAATGAAAAAACATAATAACACTCGTAATACTCCGGTTCGGAGTACTAAAAAAACAGAACCCTCCACCAGGACTTGTATTAAAATTGCATGCAATAATTACGAAGCATAATTTCGCTTAATGCGAATATCCATAAAAACAGCGACAAAATAATTTCCCTCGCAACACGGCAGGAATCGACACACGTATAGCACTCAATGCGTGCGGGTGACTGCATTCAATGGGGTGCGGACAAACCCAACCAAGCCAAAACACAACTACAACGCACCCCCATAAAACACAAATTGCAATAACCCTCAAACCTAAAGTATGTCGTCAGCACAAAAACAACTTAAATCAAATAACATACCATTGAAATTTGAGTTCTATATTAATTCAATTAAGGTACACAATACTTTGTCACGCCGCTTCGACTTACAGTCATGGAATAGACGAATTAGCAACTGCGGGGGTGAATGCGGTTGAGGAAATCGATCGAAACGAATTCCGGGTGAACGTCGTCCCCTTTACGCAAGTCTTGACGCGTGCCTCCGCTGAACTCTACGAGATCATTTCCAATTTCCATTTGAATCCTTGTCAAATATGCTAAGGAGGTTGGAGTCGCAGTGTGTCGCAAACATAATCATATCGGCTCGCGACTGTTTGCCCCGCTCCCCGGGCCCCGGGCCCCGCGCCCCGGGCCCCGGCGGCTGACTCCACGGCTCTCGACTGACACAGCCACCGACATCGGCTTACGCAGTGTAAACACTTTTAACTGATTCCGAAATTGGAATATCTCTATTCTATTGTTTTTTATTTATCTACACGATTTCAATTCCGTGTATTTGCCGTCGGCTCTTCTATATTTGGAAAGTGATTTTAGTTCGAAAGGAAGGAAAAGGTATTTGTTCCAGCGCTCTTTGTAGCGAAACCTTTTTATGAAGCAGCGAGTGGCCGTTAAGCTCATAAAATACGAGGCATTCTGCTCTGCTACACAGAATCTATTGAATTCGCGTTTCATATTCGGCTCGCGCAGGTGAGGCGGGATACACCGGCACTCGCTACGTAGCTATAGCTCAAATAAATTTCATCGAGCTGATATGTTGACTTGTAGTCGGTAAATATTTGAGGAGTATTAAAAACGTTTGCAGTTTCGAAAACACTCTGTGAAATGGTTGTGTTTTTACGAAACATTTTTCCATTTTCCGTGGTTTTTTTATACAAATAAAATATGATACAATTTTAGCTGGAGTATTATGAATAGAAATTGAAACTAGATGAGCAAACTGGTATAGAAGGCAATTGCCCTACCTGAAACAAACAATACATTTAAAAAACTCGGATAGAGTCGTTTGCAATTAGATCAAGAAATGCTTAGACATAGAAACATTTATTATATTCGAATAGTTATCGCTATAAACACTTTGATAAGCAAGCATATTAATCTAAACGTTTAATACCAACTCCTTGGTGCAAGCGAGAGAGCACTCTACAATATAGAGTGCTCTCTCGTTCCCGCTCTCAATCAAGTTTCAATAGCTTATTGGTAACTCGATTGTTGGAATTCTAATTCAGTAATTGAATTAATCTGTTCGTCCAAGAACACTTAAATGGTTTGAGAAACAGTGGTAATGTAATTGCGAATTAGTTGGTCTATTGCATCGGGTATGAGTCAGGCTTTGAGTTTATACGTAGGTGTTTATCTTTGTTGGCGGGCAGACTGACCTTGGTTTTAGTTAATGGATTAATTTCATATTAACCTACAAGGACTTTAAGTTTATTATGGATATTGTAATTTGATAGTATTAAATATGGAAAGCAGAAAGACAGCGTGTTACTTAGGCGTGTTGTTGCTCCGTTTTTTCTCTCACAGCAAGAACACTTTAGAAGTGGTGAAGGTTGGGCAAATCGTTGCTGTCCAATGTAATTTGACCTACAAAATGTGCTTCTTATTAGCCTAATTTGAAATGACTTTTGTCTAATGTTATTTAGTATAATGTTTGATGGATTTTCGATTGAGGGGTGCCGATAAACTAAGAAATGATAATAATTAGTACTAGGTATTGAAGTTTAATTAACAATTAAAACAAGTAATTGATATTATTGATAGAGAAAAGTGAAAAAAAAATATGAAGCATTCATATTTCTCCTTAAAAACTCAGAGCTCAAAATACTTTACAAATTTTACAAGCAATACCAATTGTAGAGCTGCAAAAACGACAAAAATCCAACACGTATTCCCCAAGCTTTAGACACAACAGCACTCGATGCATCCCCACAAATTCAAGGGACTTCGTACATTGAAACGTTCGCCTATCTCTTGCCCCGCTTCGGCAACAATACTCCTATTCGGACCGTACACTCACCCACACAATCTCGTTAACACAATTAGATTTTCAACGCAACTGCCCACCAAGCAATATTAATCCGTGCTGTTGTGTTACAGGTGATACTTGACGAGGAGAGTCGCAGAAGCATGTTTAACGTAGAGATCGAAACGGCATCTGGTAAAATCGGATTGTGTGAAGCTTGCGGTGGCGAGTGTACCGGCTATTGTGAGCCGACTCGCATTGTATCGAAGGCTTATGTTTGAATGTCCATCTGTTGAGCTTTTTGGGTCGATCGAGTACAGTTTGCAGCTCTACTGTCGTTCTGTTTTGTTGTCTTTCGGATGGTTTGATTTTTACATTTGTTGTTATGCAAGATTTCGATGGTTCGGTATTGTTTCAACTGTAATGTTTTATTTTGAAAAGAGTAACTTATGGAGTTTCTTGCCGGTTCTTCTCCATAAGAATGACACTTTGGAACCGTGCAACTAGAGTCAGTAATGTAACGTTTTAAAAGTGCCTGAGAAACGGCCTAATTGAAATAAAACCTTTTTGATTTTGTTTCAACTGTTTCTTTATAGCTGGTGTTTTTAGGGGGTGACGAAGTGTAGGCAATATTGGATAAGGGGTGTCTATATATTCTTTGACTTTTAAAAAGAGCTACTTTATGAAACAATGATTGCAAAGGATCAAAAACATGATTGTGAGAACCGTTGCTTAACATCGTTTTCGATTTTGATTTGTTGTTGACAGCAACAGAAATACAATTTTTTAAATTTCATCTGTCTAGCTATAATGGTTCGTAAAAAACAGTCTAGTAACAGACGAACGGACAGTGTAACCTTAAATTTATGTCTTTCCAATTACGTTAAACTAAACACAAGCTCATTGTTTCATTTTATCATAGCTATATATACCGGTATATTAATAAAAGGATTATAATTATTTGAATCATTCCCGGACTACATATAGCAAGCGATCCCGCGGCTACTTCAAAGTCAACCCCGGGACGGAGGGGTGAGTCCATGTAAGTCGGATACATCCCCGTACCCTCAGGGGTCAGAGAGGTCATTAGCTTCTCTCTCAGTAACCAAAATACGAAGGGGTTTGATAAAAAAAACAGTAACAATTGAATGAGTGACGTTCGCAATCAATTCTATTTGTAATACTGAAGTAATCGATTTTTAAATAAATAATAAATGCGGACAACATCACATACATTGTTCTGAACCCAAAGTAAGTTGCTAAAGCACTTGTGTTATGGAATTCAGAAACAACGAAGGTACCACAAACACCCAGACCCGAGACAATGTAGAAATGTGATTTTTTTACATTGACACGACCGGGGATCGAGCCCGGGACTTAGAGCTAGCGACACCTTGAAACCGGTGCGTACGCCACTCGACCACGGAGGTCGTCGTTATAAACAGTAAACATACCAATATTTTTTTTTTGTTAGTTCCGGCTGAAGTCTGAAATGGTTGGACCGATTTTAACAAGATTTTAATTGTCAAATTGCTTATGCATTAAGAAGTAGCTTCCACTAAGTTTATTTGAGAATAATAAAGTATCTTTTTGTTAAATTCCACGCCGGGCGACGTTTTAGCTACGTCTACTCAGACGTCGCGGGTACTGTTAATGTTTACACAAATATTAATGAAAATCAAGAAGACAAACAACACATAAAAAAACAATCTCAGCAACAACTGTGCCTTAGAGAAAGCGAAGCAATTTAATTTACTCAAAAGTCATACACTTTAACGCTTTTAATAATTAGAACAAACACCTCAACATGATAATCTTGAACAACGCGGAATTACAAGGAATATGAAAACCTCATTTACTCGAGCGAGTTCATACGCAATGAGGATGATGACTGGAAAAATCTAATGAGGCCATCATTGGCCTAGCCTTTTCCCAATTATGTTGGGGTCGGCTACCAGTCCAACCGGTTTCAGCTAAGTACCAGTGTTTTACAAGGAGCGACTGCCTATCTGACCTCCTTAACCCAGTTACAGGGTTAAGGAGGTCAGATAGGCAGTCGCTGTAAAATACTGGTACTTAGCTGCATCCTTTTAGACTGGGAGTCGCCCCCAACATAGTTGGGAAAATGATATAATTATGATGCATTCTTATTTTGTGAATGCTGATTAACCAAGGTATAAGTCTTATACAGAGTTAGATAGTTATCAATATGCTTAAGAATTACTATACACAGAAGCGGTTGATAAACCGTAATAAATAAATAACTTCAATGAACGCAGTCACTTTGCCGTCATAGAAATTACATTCAGTTATCACACAAGGAGTACACCCTGCTACGAGAAAGCGAGAGACTCCATTCTCCGTCTCGCTCACTCAGCTGTCAAATGCACTCTAAAAGGCGGGTAGTCTAGCAAATATTATAAGCAAAGATCTATCGGGGTAAATATTCTCGGCGCGTTCAACAAAACCTTGATCTTGATCCTATATAGGTCAGATAAGTAAGTCTGCTTTCGATTTCTCGTGTCTATTAGAGTTGAGACGTAAAGGCCAAAGGTGACTGTCTCCTCGTGATAGTAACATCTATTAGGTTTCAGACGTGAAGGCCGGTGGTGAGTGTCATGCTCTTGAAATGTATAAACAGGGCTTTGTTTGGCTCCTCCTGGTCCGCTGTCTTTGGACAATCGGATTTTTCTTTTCTTTCATATTGTATAGAAATTGATAAGCTAGGTTTTGTGTGAAATCGATTGTCTATATGAAATTGGTATTTTTTATTGTGTCACAGGTTTTTTTTTTTATATGCATGTGAATTTGTATTATTTACGTATAACAAGTCATGTATGTTTTTTGTGTCTGTGTGTTTGTTTCGGCTAATCTCTGAAATGGTTGAATGGATTTTGTTGACATGGTACCTACGTGACTGAAGGAATAGGATGAGTTTAATCTACTTTTATTTTACAAAAACTGTCTTAATTCGCTTTCTTTAAAAGTTTATTTCTTTAAAAATAATATGTGTATCAGAAAAGTTGTAAACATTTACCATAATATAACATCGTATTAAATTGTCAAGCCGCGATTCATGACATACATCCTATCGACAGGCGGACAGACAGACAACGCAACATTAGCAATAGAGTCCATTTTACATAGTTACGTAACCATAAAAATCTTATCAACTCCCTACCTAACCAACTAAACAAATACCATTTAAAAATGAACCTAGAACATCAACGCAAACGTTACCAGCAAGCAATATACGACCTGTATTTTATAACATATTGGCAAGCGATACCGAGAGCTATGACTATATTATAACTAATTAATATTGATCGCTCAGTCTCCTAGTTACGTAACAGATCACCTGGCTTGTTAATTAACACACCATTATACGAGTCTAATATAATGCGAGGCAGACTAAGAGTCTATTACGCTTAATAGTATCTCAGTTACAGCTGCAATAGGTGTCTGTGTGTATATATACTAGCTGTTGCCCGCGACTTCGTTCCCGTGGGTAGAAGATATAAGTTTGTGATTTATACCTGCGCTTCTTTTTTCACATTTTCCATGGTATCTTCGTTCCTATTAGTCGCAGCGTGATGGCCTTCCTCGATGAACGGTCTATTCAACACAAAAAGAATTTTTCAATTTGAACCAGTAGTTCCTGAGATTAGCGCGTTCAAACAAACAAACTCTTCAGCTTTATATATTAGTATATAGATATATAGGAATAGGAATCGTAAGTGATACTGTGTTGTTTAAGATAATCTTAGGGTTAGGGATGAGATTATTGCAGTTATGACGTCACTACATAGTACTAGTCGCTTTCTTTGTGTAAAGCTGAAGAGTTTGTTTGTTTCTTTGAACGCGCTAATCTCAGGAATTACTGGTTCAAATTGGAAAATTATTTTTGTGTTGAATAGACCATTCATTGAGAAAGGTTTTAGGCTATATACCATCACGCTGCGACTAATAGGAGCGAAGATACAATGGAAAATGTGGAAAAAACAGGGCAGGTATAAATCATAACTTATATCTTCTAACCACGCGGACGCAGTCGCGGGCAACAGCTAGTAGATAGATATAGGAATAGGTATCGTAAGAGATACTAGGGTTAGGGATGTGGAGTTTATTTCAGTTACTACATCGTATAAATACTAGTCGCTTTCTTTGTACCTATGTATGCTTAAATCTTTAAACTATGAAACGAATTTTGAGATTTCTAATGTTTTGTCGTAAATAATTAAAATTAGTCCCATACATTGCAAACGCAGGTTTCCCTACAAGATCAAAATCATGTTCTCCAATAATGTACAATAGCGAAAGCGTTTGTAATTTATGATTAAAGTAATACCTTCAAACATATTTATCAAAAATATACTTTATATTTTCCGCCTTAGAATAAGGAATCGATTGACACCTCAAACATTAAAATCCACCGCGTAATTTCAACGCTACGGCGGAACAAGCACAGAAGCAAACAGACGAACACACACAAACCTGTTCGCTCTTTAAACTTTAGCGTCGAATAAAAACATTCGCAATTCGCAGAAGTTCGAAACTATCGGTACATGTACGGTCAACAACAAAAGTTCTAACATGCTTCGTACGTTAAACATTTATGCGAAAAGTGTTAAACTACTTTGACCGCAACTTGTTCAGTATTTTTGCATTTCACGCTGTGTGGCAAACTGTTGGCTGTTTTGATTGGCGTATTGGCGTATTGGTGCGAATATTAGCCGTTCGGAAATGTACGGGTGTGATCTTGACAGCCCTGACATTTATGCTCTTTCAAAATTCATTTTTTAAATTTTGAACGTTTGAATATTTTATTCGTTTTTTTTTTGTGTTCGATTTTCATTTGTTGATTATTTTTGGAATATTAATGAGATTATATATTATTACTAGCTGACCCAGAAAAAGTTGTTTTGCCTAATAAAAAAAATCTAGTTGTAAGTATTTTTAATGCCACATTATAAAAAAATAAAAACAAAAAAAATTATTTTTATTTTGTGTGAGCAACCCTTAACACTTAGGGGTATGAAAAATAGATGTTGTTCTATTCTCAGACCTACTGAATATGTATACAAAATTTCATAAAAATCGGTCGAACCGTTTCGGAGGAGTACGGTAACTAACATCGTGACACGGGAATTTTATATATTAGAAAATTTAATGAGTTCAAGATTATTATTTACTTTGTACCTATAATGAGTAAACGGATATATGGAAACTACGTATTATTGATAAGCAATTTCACTAATTGAAAAATATAAATACATACACACATACACCGATGAAACTTAAACATAAGTTAAAATAAGAATAAAAACTACTCCAACGACACTGAATTAATTTCCCGACATGAAATAATAAACAAATGAATTGAAACACAAATACTATCTAAGTAATTAAAAATGGCTGCTAATAATAAGAAAAAACGCCATTTAAAATGTCCCTCTTAATGCTAACGAAGCCGTCGTGTATTAATTATCATTTTCTATATAGGAAACAGAAAAACAAATGGCTAGAAAACTTTCAAGAATTGTAAACGAGACAGCAGGATGTTTTGTAGCGCGCTATCTTGCTCGCACAATCACATTTACAACATGGCGGTAAACTCCCGCCAACACAAAGATTTCCCTCCACATTTTTATTCTCAACTTAAAAGCATCTTTAATTAATTGTGTTGTAATGGAACGTTTTTCTCGCAATAAAGCTTTTAATTTTTTTTTAGTTTCAATCTATTAGTTTTTCATTTTAGCGACACTTTTAAATTACAGTAGGTAAATATTACTGGCTTTTGAACGCGACTGCCCTTTTTATTTGCTATTCATTTTGCTGAGCAACCAAGTCGTGAATTCAATTCGCTTTTTATGGTGTGAATTGGGATCAAAGGGCGTTATGGAAAGTGCTTTTTATTAGTAAGTAGTTTATTTAAATATATTTTTTGATCGCTTTTTTTAATTTTATCCTGATTTTTTAGACTTTCTTACCCTATCCTACTACTATTATAAAAGCGAAAGTTTGTAAGTATGGATGTATGGATGTTACTCTTTCACGTAAAAACTACTGAATGGATTTGAATGAAACTTTACCACAATATAGCTTATACATCAGAATAACACATAGGCACAATTATTGAGGTTTCTATTGTGAGGTCGTAACAAAACACATGTTTTGCGCTTACATGCAAACACTTACTGAATCCTACAAGATAGATAGAAGGCAGGTATAAATTATAACTTATATCTTCTACCCACGCGGACGAAGTCGCGGGCAACAGCTAGTGGATAATAAAATACCTTATTGCTGAGACACCGCTGTCCGTCTGTGTGTATGTCACCGGACTGTATTTCATGAATCATTATTACATAGTAAGGCAGTTGAAATTTCACGTATAATGTATTTTTGTTCGTGTTTGCTAGACTTGATTATATCAAAAAGGCTTTAGAGATAGTTACCTATCCCAGCAACCGTTGTGATTCCAAACAAATTAGGTCTTTACAATAAAAAATGAGGATACGATAGATGTCCGATTCTCAGACCTATCGCATATGAACACTAGATTTCATAAGAACCGGTCGAGCAGTTTTAGATTAATTCAATTACGAACACCGTGACACGAGAATTTTATATTCATACTAGCTGTCGCCCCCGACTTCGTCCGCGTGGTTAGAAGATATAAGTTAGGAATTCTTGAACGGAAGCCCTCGAAGATGAATATTGATATAGGTAATAGCCCGTTTTTGCAACATTTTCCATTGTATCTTCGCTCTTATTAGTCGCAGCGTGATGTTATATAGCCTAAAACCTTCCTCGATGAATGGTCTGTTGAACACAAAAAAAAAAATCAATTTGAAATAGTAGTTCCAGAGATTAGCGCGTTCAAACAAACAAAGAAACTCTTCAGCTTTATATATTAGTATAGATTAATTATATAAACTAAATGCAACAGTCAACCGTATCAGAACCAACTTTGCAGACTCCGCTGTGAATGATTTAAACTGCGGTATTCAGTTAAGTTTAACTGAGCTCTCGTTTGGGCGCTGTGTTTTACATTTTCGACGGCAATGGCTCGCTATTCGAGTTGCACTCGTCATTTTGTTAAAAACTTTGTGTTCCCGTGTAGGTTACGTTGGTAACTGTTTTAGTTTTGTACTGGCTGTAGCCCGCGACTTTGTCCGCGTTGATATGAAAAATGGTGTTTTTGAAGTCAAATTATTAGGTAGCTTTAGTATCAAAGCATTTTTTCCCGTTTTCGTGACATATTTTATTTATGTTCTGATCCTTTTAATCAAAGTGTGATGATAATATCTTATTAAATATCGGAATTTTTCAGATTGGACTTATAATTCCTGTTATTATTGCTTTAAAATAAATAAGAGTGAATGATTTTGGGTCCCAGTTGTCCTGGAACGACTGTCAAAGTTGTCAAAATTTAACGTGCCGTAACGGAGAAAGTCGTTATAACAAGGATGGTAACCCATCTAGGGACCAACCGCGTCAAACGTAGCTTAACCTGTGATCGATTCACTTGTGTAGTTATAGTTTAGTCACGAGCTCCTCAACGGTTTATCTAAATGACTACTAAATATTGAAAATGCATTATAGATATGTAAGAAAAATTTCTTCTCAAACACCGAAAGCTTACGAAGAGATGAAACGAAATAAATGGTAGTTTTTGTTATAGGGGCAAAAGTCATCTATGAAAATGTCAACTGTCAAGTCATCTTGATTCAAGCAATCCTGGTGACTATAGTAATATCATCTTATAACGAAATCCTATTTGGTTGTGAGCCGATAAATACAGCATCGTATAGAAAAAAACTGGCTCTAAAAATGTGAGTCCCAAACGCTTTTGTGCAGCTACTGACGGCGTATATTTTCCTCAACAAAGGTTCTAGTCAAAGGGTCCACAAACGTCAGGAGCATTTAATTTTGACAATATGTTATCTGAACAATTTCCAGCTTTCAATGAACGCCCATGAAGTTGTTTCTATAGAATCCCATATTTTTTAATCGTTCTAGTTTTTCTCGGAACGAAAAATATACAGTTTAAAATAAAGTTACTGAATGTAAATTTCATCAGAATTGTTCCGATGCATGAAAGTTAGGTGTATCGAATTCAAAAAGTTTTCAAATGTTATTTTGAATTGTGTTTTATTCAATTACCAGCGGAAGCGAGTTTTATACGTTAAGCTTTTACTAGAAAAAGATTTTTCCATTTTAGGAATCATTTTTTGTATGAAAAAGAATGAAAACGCGTGACAAAGTGTGTTGCTCTCTCGCTCACTCCAAAGCGGATTTTTTTTAATACGACTCCCGCATTAAGGAGCTTAATCCTAGTGTCTTTGGACTTCTCAAACATTCACGTGCTCAAAGACACAAAGACTCAGGACAAGCATTCGTGGATCACACAAATTCTTGTCCTTCGCGGGGATCGAAACCGCGATACGTCGCGCTCAGTCGTGAACTCTACGTCTCGGCTATCCGTGCAATCATTACGTCTCAATCACAATTACAATAGCCTCATCACTTCAAAACATTTAAGCAAATTGATCTAGATCAATTGAGGCTGTAGTTCAAGATTAAATGGAACAATTGTACATAGTCCCGCATTGTTTCAATATCACAGCGTATATCGGCCGCCGATGACGTCACAATAGCCCGATACCGGTATCTCGGGGATATTGTTCAAGTGTGCGTGAAGAGGTCTTTGTCTGTGTGTGTGTGTGTGTGTGTGTGTGTGTGTGATACACTCTGTCGATATCCGTCCTCAATTGATTGTCTATTGTTTTAATCTTCGGAGAGATTAAACAATTATCTGTCTTATTTACTGATGTAATTGAAGTGGTTTTTGTTTGTTTCGATGATGTGATCGATAATAAGTTGAGCTACGCTTTTGACGGTTGGAATGTAGATGGGTGATCATCTATGTCATAATGAGTACCCCTGTGTTTTGGAATGCAATTTAAATTGTACGTCCGGCTGTTATTCCTACATCTTTGACAGTCGTTACAGATAGTCAGAAGCTTGAAAGTCTGACAACCAGTCTAACTAAGAGGTATCGTGTTGCCCAGGTAACTGGGTTGAGGAGGTCAGATAGGCAGTCGCTACTTGTAAAACACTGGTACTTAGCTGCATCAGGTTAGAGTGGAAGCGACATACTAGAGATGGTATTTCGTAACTGATATTATAATTGTGTTTGCTTGTTAAGCATTCACGCGAAATATACTGAACCGATCGTCATGAAACTTTGCACATATGTCCTTGAAGGGATTAGAAGTAACATAGGGTTTATTATCATCAGCTTTACAAAGAACGCGGGCAGAGTCGTTAGTAAGGTTTTTTTTTGATAAGTTTTTGTTTCAAAACTATTTCGTTAGAACCTACAAGGACCCTTAAAGTGACCCAAACTCCCCTTTAAGTCCTCGTAACTGTATTAATACACGACATTTCAAATAATTTACCGTTGATTCCAATCTGTTTAAATATAAATCATTTTGAAAACTCTAACTAACGTGACCAGTGACGTCACTGGTCACGTCTGGTTCAGACTGAATGATTTATTGTGATTATATTCAAATGTGTTTGAATATGTTTTAGTGGTAGTAAGAATAGCTGTTGGAGCTTAACTTGAGTTTTAGTTTTTAATTATTTTTTAAATGACTAGCTAAAGAAACCAAAGGTTGTTTAGCCATACCTATGTGAATAGGGAGTAAAAAAATATCTGTTTGTAAAATAGGTGTCCGATCCTCAGACCTACCTAGTATGCACACCAAATTTCATGAGAATCGGTCGAGCCGTTTCGGAGGAGTTCAATTTCGTACATCGTGAGACGAGAATTGTATATCTTAGAGAAGATTAAATTGAAAAAGTTTTCACGTTAAAAATAAAGACCAACGTTGATATAATAAGAGGTATTACAATAGCAAAGTAATTAGCGTTGGCGCTATAACAATATTAATAAAAATGGAGGTTAATCAACTGTCGGTACGGTCTCAAATATGATAGGTGACTAATTTTGCTTTTTCTCTGCGTCTGTTATTTTGCCTCTTTGAGACACTACTCGCTTTTGATCGGTTTTATTCGCGACATTTGCATGAAATCGACAAAACAATTTTGTCCGTTCTTAACTTTCTTTTCCGTCAAAGCTAAACCGATTGTGAATTTCGAGCAAAACTCAATCTATTTTGCAATTTGATGAGGCTACATTTTTCTTTAGTTTTTGCACTCTTGATACAGGCAGTTACGTGCAAAGCTATCGAATAGGCAACACAGACGAATTTCAAAACGGCCATTATTCGCTCGCAATAATGACACCGGTTTTCCCGCTCACCGTTCGAATATCGAACGCCGCGCAACCGGTGCCCGTCGAAGTTTCTTTTTTATTTTTACTTTTTAAAGCGGAGTTTTTCCTGGAACCGGTTGCATTGCGGCGGCATCCTGCCGGCTCGCGGCGTTTCTATCGGATCGCCGGAACAAAATGAAGACGCCAGAAATAACTCGAGGGAAATGCCTTCGGATTTGACGGTTATCCGATCTGCATTTGAAATGTAAACGATGAAAATCGCGAGTTTTTTTTTATAAGTATGAATGGGTGTTGCGTTGTTTTTTTTTTTAACGATTCATTCACCAAGGAGTTTGTTGCTGTTTTCGCGGGAGTTTTTATAGACATTCAAATTATATGAAATTAAATTAAGAACTGTGGTCATTTTTATTCGTGCAGATTTAAAATAAAATCTACATTTGGCATTACAAAATGGTGTCGAAAGCAAAAAGCCTCAAAAATAGGTAGAAACAATGCCGAGTGCTAGTTTGTAGTGACGTTTTAACAATTTATCTAGTATGGGACCCCCTCGAGGAGTTCGTTTTGTTAACGTGGCTCTTAAACAGAGTGGGCGTTGGTACTATAGCGTGCCAGCGTTGCCATGGCAACATGGTTATTACAATGTATGTCTGCCATTGTAATAATTATTACAAAATACCAATCAAATGCAAACCCAATTCAAAAAAATTGAGTTGAGGTCGATGAAATTTTTGAAGGACTAAGCAAGATAGCAATTTTATTTTAAATGCAAAAAGTATCAATGAAATTAGTTTCTAGTCTAAAGCTCTGACAATAATAAAACATACAAGCAAATTTGAGAATTTTTGAAGTCGTTTGAAAACTGGTTATATTTGAAACGGACTCACACTAAAGGATAAAATAAATCCAATTTCCAAAATAAATAGTCACTCATCAAATGCAATACCTTACCAAGCGCTGCTTAACCCCGATTACTACGCTTCAAATTATTTGCTCTAACACAATATACTCAATGAACTATCTAAATGACTCAACCAATTTCACGTGAATATTTACCGCTTTGCAATAGAAAATATGCCTCTATTGACATGAATACAAAAATCAATTTCGCTTGTAGTCTATTGTTTTGATGTATACTACATTAAAAAATGTACTCTATACCTATAGACTTAAAAACCCTTTTCCATTGCCATCTATTGTGGGGTTTCCCTAACCTCTCGTGCCTTTGCGCGGGAACAATGGCTTGTCCTGAATGTGGAGTATTTTATTTTGATGTCAATTACGATGGATTTATTGAGTTTTGTTTCTATACTAGCTGTTACCCGCGACTTTGCCTGCGATTTTTTCAAATATTATTTTCAGTCGTTTTTTTTTTAATTTGGTATAAATTTCTGTGAAGAATCTCTAAGCATTTGTAACTAGCTTTCTCGTGTGACTTCGTCCGCGTTGCAAAAATTTAAAATATCATAATCATAAATCATGCATCTTATCCCCGTTTTTCAAACGTGTCACCACTACTCTGCTCCTATGAATCATAGCGTGATGGTGTATATGATATAGGCATCATCAATAAATGGACTAACACGGAAATATTTTTTTCAACTTGTACCACTGCTTACTTAGATAAGCACGTCCAAAAAAACAAACAAAATTTTCAACTTTCTAGTAAAAATAATATTAGGTAAATATTATGTGACGTCACAACTACTTATATTTAATATTGTCAAGAAGTCGTACGACCTTCAAGCTTGTTAAAAGGTCACGCGAACGAAACCATATCACACACACATAAGTAGATTTATAATACCAAAAAATATTGATTTAATTATATATATTTTATTTTAGTGTTCATCGATTTTAAACTTTATTGCTCAATATTTAAAGCTTAATTACCTTTACATGCATCTTTTATTAAATTAAAATATTATTTCGTAAATTGCATCAAAAATTATTAACTCATTTTAAATAACTATGGAGTATTAATTATTGGAAAATGTAACTTATCTCGTTAATGATAAAGTTCAAAACAATTTAACTTTATTTTAAAATAATTTGTGAAATATCTTTAAAATATGCCACAATAAATTTAATTGTAATTCCATCCTCATATTTACGTATTAACTATTTAAAAAAAAATATTGGAACAGTTTTAAGAATTTAAATACGCAATCTGTCTCTTTCTGAAGTGTACGTCTATCTCCTTCATTTTGGGCATGACGTCAGTGACGTGTGTTTTGTTTTCCCGACGTCGCTAATGCAATTGATAGAGGAGTTTTAATCTTATTACTGAAGCATACGGTTCGTTTTTGAATAGACTTAATTCACAAGCAGCGATCGGTTGCGTGTGACGTAACCTCTACGGGTTTTTGGCTAGATTTCTGAGCGGCTATCGCTCGCCGCACATTCCGCAATTGATTTAAAGCCTAATTTCCATGAGATTAAAGACTTGTTTTGTATGCAGCAGTTGGATGTTATGTATTCTGTAACAAATTTCCTATAATAATCTTAATACTTATTATGTTTAAGTTTCTAAATTACATCACTACATAGTATAAAACAAAGTCGCTTTTTCTGTCATCATGTTGTATGTCCCTATGAACGCTTAAATCTTTAAAACTACGCAACCGATTTTGATGCGGTTTTCAACAATAGATAGAACAATTCTTGAGGAAGGTTTTAGTGTATAATAAGTTTAGGTTTTGTGTAAACTGACAATATTAAAACGATATTAGTTAAACATGTCGGAAAAAATTAAGCCATTCGAGAGCTTTCCTCGAGAACGCTGCCAAAACCTTTTGAGTTACAACAAAACTATGTATGGCGGGTTTGTACCTCTTTAATAAATCTACAAAAAAGTCCGCGGTGGTATATGTCTATCTTCCAAGGATAACCCACAATAACCATTTTTATGTGTTTTCTTAATACAGTAAAATTATGGGTTATTTACGAACCTATTTTTAACAATACAGTATTAATCCTTATCCAAATAAATAAGTTAGATATATTATACAAAAAAGTGAATAGGTAATGAGTTATCGTAATATTAAAATATCCGCGCGAGAAATTAAAAATCGATGAAACGTAGCGAAGATATCGTTGGCATCTATATACTAATATACTTATACTAATATATAAAGCTGAAGAGTTTGTTTGTTTGTTTGTTTGAACGCGCTAATCTCAGGAACTACTGGTTCAAATTGAAAAAATATTTTTGTGTTGAATAGACCATTCATCGAGAGAGGTTTTAGGCTATATATCATCACGCTGCGACCAATAGGAGCGAAGAAAAAGTCATAACTTATATCTTCTAACCACGCAGACGAAGTCGCGGGCAACAGCTAGTTTATTTTATAAAAAAATCGTGTCGCAATGATATTATGCACGCAACGCACTATATAGCTCTGTCCCTCTCCCACGCCTAGTCTTACTAAACTCTGGTTCCCTTGTACGTTAGAGTAACGTTATTGCAGTATAATTACAAGTACATGATACGTCCACATACTGCATGGACTATGTTCTGGAAAGCTCGTTCAAATATCGACTCTATATTTGGATATGTAGAGTCCAATTAAGATTTACCTATCCAGGTATAAATACAGAGTAGAGAATGTTCTGGAAAGTGATTGTTTGAATATGGACTCTGTGTGTGAAGGGATAGAGTGTGATTCAGCTTGAGCGGTTATCACTGAAACATTTTTGGAGATTTAAAGTTAGACTCGTATGTGTTGCATCTGAGAGCTAAAGTGTGTTAAACTATTTGGATGAGAATTTCTTTTTTACCAATTTTGATTTATTTTTTTAGGATTCCTCACCAAAAGGTTTCGAAATAGAACAATATTACTCTGCGCTACTGTCTGTCTGTCTGACACCAGACTGTATCTCATGAATATTGATAGCTAGATAGTTGAAAGTAGGTATCACAGATGATGGATTTATGTAGCTGTTATAAAAACAAATAATATCTCAAACGAGAACAATTATTTTTGACAACTTTATTTCCTCTCTATGACGATAACATGAGAAGAAAATAACATGTCAAATCTCAAACTTCCCAATAAGCACACAAAATTTCATGAGAATCGGTCGAGCCGTTTCTTAGAAGAATCTACGTACACCGTCACACGAGAATTTTATACGTTAAATAACAGTAGCTTTACTTTAAAATTTCTAAACACCAAACAACATTCGATATTTCAACCTGTCAATATGAATCACGGTATCACAGGAAATATCGATTAATAGTCGACTAACTGAACTAAATCGATCAGATTCGATTTCAACGCTAATTCCCATTCCTCGCCTCTGACCTTTGCGTCGCATCACTAACGTGTGCAGTCTCAGTTATGACCGGCCAATTTAGGCCAGTAATCGATGTTTGGCCTGATATTTAAATTTAAACTCTATCTTTGACACGCTAAGGCCTAATTTTGAATATGTTTCTAAGTCATCGGGTATACATAAGAGTAAATTTCAACTTTATTTCGTTGTGTGAAGGTGTGTTTTTGATTGTAGTTTCCTAATTCAAAGGCTAGGATTTAGTAGTTTGGGTGTCTGCTGTGAAGTTATTTCTGATGGATATATTTGGCATGGGATCCAGAATTTTCTAGAATTCTAGAAATGTTGTTAAGGGCAAGGGTAAGCAAGAACATGGGTTATATAAATTGTATGCAACACCGTGGCTCTTAAAAGGGTGAACCGATTTTGATGTTCTCTCTAAACAATTAGTTTTTATGGGACCACCTTGTTGTCTGTCAAGATAAGGACCATTTGTTTTTATTTTAAATCAACCCCTAGTGTTTTTCTCTCAGCTCAACAATTTTGAAATATAATAGAACTAGCTTTTCGCCCGCGACTTCACCCGCGTCGATGTCGGTTATGTCGCGTTTCCAAGAGAACTCTACAAAAGTCCGGGATGAAAACTATCCTATGTTCTTTCTCAAGGTCAACTCTATATCTGTAAAACAAATTCATTAAAATCAGTTCAGTGGTTTAGATGTTAAAGCGTAACAGACAGACAGACGGAGTTACTTTCGCATTTATAATATTAGTAGGGATAAATGGAAAAGTTTCGAGGACTGTATTTTTTTTTCCTTACCGAAGCACACTTCACTGTTTTTATATTTTTTCGAAAAATCTATCATTTTTCCCCATAAATAGTATTAAGCTAAGCTATCGAACACCTATTCATAAAAATATAGATTCCATAAAGACGCTTTAACGAGCTCCCGTACATTGCAGCCTGCCACCCTTCCTTAGAACGGGGACCTCTAAAATAAGCTCTATGTTCAACGCTCTACGTCACATTTTAGCTAAGCTCTTGTACACGGGCTGGTAATGCTAGGGGTGCGATCGCAGCTGAATTATAACAATATTAAAAATGGACTTTAATGTCATACAAATAAAGTTTACTATCAATGTTTGACAAATTCGTCCAAAGAATGTAATGTTAAATTTCGTCTTTTATTTGAAGAGTCCGCGTAGCTTAGCGGTTAAAGCGACCGAAACAAAGTTCGGGAGACGCAGCATAGAATCCTGGCGCCGCCGTGTAGTGAGACCGACTTGTTGCCAACTTTTGCTTTTTTGTGTTTAGTTAAACTTTCGTGAAATAATTTTTAGTCGAATTTAATGTGTTTTTGGATGTTTATCTTAAACTTACGATGATTTTTTAAAAGTTTTTTTTTTAAAAAGATCCTCATTCTTCCGATTCTAATTTTGATGGTCGAGTCCAGGGAAGATTTAAACGGTGAGAAAATATGCGATGAAATAACCACGAGATCTTGTACTACGCGGGCAAAAGCTAATGTTTCTTATGTTCTCTATACAGGTTTTCCTTTCTAAACATAACCTCACTTATAGTACACATACTGGCGGTATTTAATCCCGCCTCTAAGTCTAGTTTACCCGCAGCCTCAAGACTCCTCAAGACGCAGACGTGAGAAGTTACGCGTAAGCCGCTTAGAGGCAATTTCAACAAGCGCGCTTCAGCTTGCTAGACTTAACTCTGGAGTTGCATACTATGTGCTGTTACCGAGGGGTGGGCAAAGGAAAATTTATATCTTTAGGCGAGTATACTCGGACGGAAAAATCTTTAGCCAGTTGAATATTCTTTCGATTTAAGTAAAATTAATTTTCTTTGAGTTTGCAATTATTATTATTATTATTAAATTTCATGTTTTCTGAGAATTTTCTTTATTTCATACACCGTGATTTTTTAGTCGTCTTACAAAAGCAGCCCAGTTCATGTATCCAATGACTAGAACACGTTCATGATAAAAAAATAGATATTTATGAGATTGGAATAAATTTAAAATGCAATTTTTATTCAATATTATGATGCAATTCGTAGTTTTTTAGAAACACAGCTCTGTTGCGAGCGCGGTCCGAGCCTTGCAACAATGGTGAGGGGCGCGGGCGGCGGCAATTTTAATCATGTTTAAGAGTATTTCAGATTTCTCTTGTTTAATTTTCTTCGTATTTATTATCTTAGTTGATGATAAAAAAATAATAATCGCGCCTAGGGGTATTTTACGTCGGATACATGAACTGGGCTGCTTTTGTAAGACGACTAAAAAATCACCGTGTATATTATTAAGTATATGTAAAAACCGGATGGTACAGAAACGCGAGGCCATATTGCCTTAACAGACTTTCGTTGCATTGTCGTCCTTTTACCTCCTAGTCGCAACTAAAGAGATTTAACGTTTTTTATAAAGCACTGCTATTCAGATCGGATCATAATTGCAATTAAATCGAATGAAAAAATTCAAATCACTTCATTTTTTATCCTTTTCCTTTCCCACCAATCTTTTGGTCTTTTTCAAAGTGGAAGTTCGTAAACTGTTGCTGGAAAGATTAGCTAATTTGTCCCTACAATTTTCATCTTACTAATATTTAAATCTAAGTGTAAGTATATTTTATGAGTATTCTTCTCATTAGTATATAAATAAATAAATAAATATAATTTTCAATATAATATTGTTACAATGGTTCGACCGATTCTCATGAAATTCTCTGAGAATCGAACAAATTTTTCATACCAAATTCTTTATTCTTTGCCAAAGTGTTTCATGTAGCCTAGGTAACTGGGTTGAGGAGGTCAGATAGGCAGTCGCTTCTTGTGAAACACTGGTACTTAGCTGAAACCGGTTAGACTGGAAGCCGACCCCAACATAGTTGGGAAAAGGCTAGGATGATGACGACGATGCTGATTTTTTCTTTTACCTAAACATCCATTGACGCGACATCTCCAAGAGGCAATAGATGTCCTACAAGTCTTATAACCACGAGGTGTTCTTGCCTCGAGTGACGTCATATCCATCCATAAGTTTGATCGAGTAACTTTATGCATAAAACTAATTTCCTCGTCTCTTAACAAAATTCCCGAGATTCGGATGAACCGAGATTACTTTTCTATTAAGATGGCGGTTTGTAATGAGAAAGTTCATTTTTTACGTTACTTGTGTGATTGGTGATTTTTGATGTTTCGAAACATGATTTAAGTTTGAAAATTACGTTTCTGTTTCTAAGGCAATAAGTCGGTTTTAATAGAAAAAGTTTAATTTTTGGCAAGACACGGTGACTGATGTCTCGAAATGTGGTGTCAAAATAACAGAAAATAAAAATTTTCATTTAAAAAAAAAACAAAAAAAGTATTGGAACAAAAATTAATAATTACTGATTCAGGAAATCTTTGACATTAAAATTATATTATTTAATGTGAAATCGTACGTCGTGTGTGTTCTTTTCAACGCGTGCGACATTGAAATTTTATTTAACCGAGTACTCGATCGAAAAAAAAAATGATTCGACTAAAACTCAGTACTCGTTGTTCAGCAAAAGCATCACAAAGCGCATCTCTAAAAACAAGATGGTTGCGAGTGCTAAAGCATCACAATGCTACACAGTGTAGCTTTTACAGTTACAACGGTATTAAAAACGTTCAGGTGTTTCCAAAGGAGTGCTTGTATCTGTCGCCTAGATACTTTATCGAGATCACGACTTGAGAAAACAAATGGTTTCTACGAGATGTTTGTTTAGGCTCAAATATATATATATTGCAGTTAAAGAAATTTTGATTTTTCCCACACATTTTTAACAAAACGTAATATGAAAAGTCGTTAAATTGTGAATAGTAAAAGTTAGTCAAAAATAGGCAAAAGCGAATCTAGAATATCGACCATTCCAATATAATTAAAATTATTCTCCTAGATTGAAAAAAAAAAGATTTTCGATTTGATTTTTTTGTGTGCGACAAAAAAGTCCTGTCCTTATCAGTTGAAAATTGACTTTACATTCGAGAAAATCTCAATGTACGAAAATCATTCTAGAACATTTCTAAAGACCAGATTTCAAATATGGCTTCCGTACACGGGTATTAAATATTACGTAGACCATCCGAAATGTTCTTTTTTCCTTTTGTTTTTTTGTAGCGACTCCCCTATATTGGAATTTAATCCTTGTATCGCAGGGCTTTCACAAGCATTCATGTCACATGCTCAAAGACATCCAGACTCAGTCCAAGCATTCGTGGATCATACAAATGTTTGTCATACGCGGGGGTGGAACGCTTTTTTTTGCTTCTGAGGAATCCTCATGGACACCTACTCCTTCGGGGGAGGAAATGGGTAGTGTCAGACTCTTACTGACTAAACCTGAACCGCCGTGCTACGTCATCAGCGTTTTTGTGTCGGTGTATAGCAATGTATTGCAATCCTTCATAAAACTCTGAACGCCACCCTCAGTGGGTTTGGCGTGGTGACCTCAACCGCTCGGCTACCCGTGCACTCAAATTGGGAGGCAATTACTTTAAAATTAGGTCAAGCTAGTGCAGTGATCTAAATCGCATCGAAGCGTCGATTAAAACCTCGTCTGTCTAAATTGTTTATTACCTAAACTCAAATTTAATGCCTAGATTAAAATATTATCTTTGCAGCAAAGCTTTTTAGACCACACGCTTAGGCTAGATTAACTCTTGATTTTTGGGTACTTTATAGCCACGAGAACTAAGGTATTGTTGTCCTTTACTCTCATACAGCGTGAGAAAAGGACAGAGATAGGATAGCTCCACTCGTGCACGCTTGGAATGAAAATATGTTTTCGGTGCATGAGGTTGTAAATTGGCTGTTGATAAACGCGCTGAAGATAAATCTGGAATGTATAGAAATCTATACTAATATATAAAGCTGAAGAGTTTGTTTGTTTGTTTGTTTGTTTGTTTGAACGCACTAATCTCAGGAACTACAGGTCCAAATTGAAAAATTCTTTTTGTGTTGAGTAGACAATTAATCGAGGAAGGCTTTAGGCTATAAACCATCACGCTGCGACTAATAGGAGCGAAGATACAATGGAAAATGTGAAAGAAAAACAGGACGGGTCTAAATCATAACTTACATCTTCTTCTACCCACGGGGACGAAGTCGCGGGCAACAGCTAGTATATTATAAAGTAAATTGTTGCAGATAAATAGATCGTTGTTGAAGTGAAAAAGCACTACATTGTGGGTAGCGATATCTTGCTTCCACGATTACGATTCTCTTGAAGAAGAATTGAAATACAAGAATGGACAGGAAAAAATGGACTCTAATTGGAAACCCAAAAAAAAGAATCAGTTATCACAGGAGATCAACTTTTTTTTTCGTCTGAAATTAAAGACAATGAATGAAATAATTTCATTGTTAAGTCACATACATTTAAATCTTAGCCAAAAGGCTCCTACCCATCCAATTGATTAAAAAAAACATTCCAATCGGTGCAGTCGCCCAAAGGAATTTAGTGACATACAAATGTACACTAAATTATAGACCATCAAATTTGAAACAGCTAACAATAAAGAGATCTTTATTCTAATGCACCTCACATTTATAATCTAACATTTCTATCTCCCGATCTCTCTACAAATTTCCTTCTAGTCATAAGATTATATTAAAAAATCTAGTCATTTCCAATAACAGTCAGGATCTCGTTCAATTTCATTTCCAGTTAGTTTGAAATGGACTTGTTGAGGACTATCCCTAGCTGAGTGTTCTGCCCTGGATTCAAAGCCGCTGGGATCCAATCTAATGGCCTCAGTGAGGTCTGTCTCGAGTCGGATAATTGCAATTGCACCGCAAGCATTGCGGAACGAATCATTATTTATAGCTTTAGAGTACCTTGAGACTAAGAAATATAATTTATAGTAAGTAACTACTCCAGAATCTTTGTGATATGATTGGTTTGTTGGTCTAGTGGTGAGTGGCCCTGACTGCTATGTTATAGTCTTGGGATCGATTCTCATTCAGGATAAATGTTTGTACGATGAGCATGATCTTTTATTCTGAGTTTCTGTGTGTGATTTATCTGTCTATATTTAGAAATATATAAGTATGTTTATCAGTTGTCTAATACTCTTAATCGTTTGAGATTAGATGGCATTGTGTGAAAGTTGTGGAATACTATTATATTGCTTTGCCATCTGAAATAACCAACCCTCAGTGAACTATCATTGTGATATATGGAAAAAATGGTGTCCAGAATGATCCCTTTACTATTCATAAATCGTCATCTCCAAACTATGAACAATATGCCAACGTTTCCCTTTGTGTTCATCAGCGGACCAGATAAAAAATCCTCAACATCCCATTATCTCCTATCTATCAGCTGCAATAAAACGCAAAAACAACATCCCAATTCACAAGCAAAAAAGCGGCAAATTCCAAATAACGAAGAGCGGTAAAAATTCCATCGAGATCGGACATCAAGAAATGATTCCAATTTAGCTGGCAACATTTGATTACGCAGACAGGCAAGTGGACAGGTGAAATTAAATAAAAACCTGTAAAAGTCATTCTGGACGGTATTGCCAGGTCAAAATAAAACTGATTGGACAGCCGGACTGAGAGCTGCCGCTTTAAATACCGGGTTTTGATAAAGCGATGCGCATTTATTTTTTGACGTTCAATTTATCGGGCTTAATGCTTGCTTATTGCCTTTTTTAAATGTTTTGAAACGTTCCATTTAATCCTTCTTAAGACGTTTTATTTAGTTTCAACGATCGCATTTTCTTTGGACCCGTAATGAAATTTATCAAGTTGAATTTAATGCACTTTGCAGTTTCCGATTGAGATGAAATTTTGATACCATGCGTAATAGGTGGGATAATGCAATATTATGACATGATGGAGCGATGCTTGAGCTGATGGGTGGTCATATGAGCTCTCCTAATAGTATTTTCGAGTACTTTGATTTAAAAGAATTAAGAGCAATCTAAAAGCTTGTTTTTTAAATAAATATCTATATTAGTAATAAAAGCAAAATGGGTGTTTGATAAAAATCTCAACTGAGATCTTATCTTGATATAAATACAGCACAACATTGAATGTTCATGCATGGGAATATATTTCAACACACTTATCCGAAAGTCCAAGTTCTCGTTTTATCGTCTCCAAGGAATTTTAATTGGACCCTATTATTAAGACCGCACAGTCTGTCCATCTGCCTGATTGAAATAAACAACAAGTTTATATAGAAATCTATTTTTCTTTATCCAATGAAACTGCCTCACCCAGACTTACCCGTTTCTCCATATAAAATATCCCATCCTTTCCTGGCGAATATTAATTATTTCCACTACAAAAAAATTATAAACGATATTTCCCATTCAGATTGCACAACAATCTGAATACGAAAGGAAAATAATTGACAGAGAAATTCAAAGAAACATATCGAAATGTAATTATAAAGCTGTCAGCTCGTTAATCGAAGGGGTTCAGTTGTGGCACTGGCATCTCGGTTACTACCCCGCTATTCATAATAGGATCTATCTCGTACAGGGGCTTACAGACCGCAGGCAATATACAGGGGAGCTGTAATCTATATTGTCAGTCGGTCAATGCTAACCTGAAGCTGGTTCTTCACCACAAATCTCTTTAAATTTAGTGGGAAACTGTTGCGTTTGTGCAAGGGAGAAAACACTACATTACATTTCGCACCATCTCTCTTCGTCGTAGGGGATCGTGAAACACGCGGTGATCAGGAAATCAACGGACTAATTGGATTAGTTCGGTGTCGGCAAATGGCATTCATGTCAGACCGAAATGCGTTTGTGATGTCTGCTCGTATTGAACACGTGAGCCGTGAGCCACCTTTGGAGTAAACGAGGTTCAGTTTCAAAATTCAAATGTAGCGAGAGGATCTCGTGTCGTGCTAAACGCTTTGAATGATAGCTGTTTGTTCAAGTGCGGACGATTGTAAATCGAGACATACAGGAATTGTCTGATCGCTGTATTTGCTGTGTATCGTTTGTTAAAAAAATGTTAAATGGATTTGAATATGTAGACTTCGCTGTCTGTATGTCAGAAGGCTATCAACACGACTTTATAATTATTAAAGGTTTATATCTCCTATTTTTGAGTATCCAATCAAAGATTTACGAATAGGATATTTTTTTTTAGGACGGCAATGTGTGACGAACGGAGAAAGATTAGGCGAAGCACCAACATTTGTACGTGCCCTTCGATACATTTGAAAACTCTTTACAACACTTGCGATTGATATTACCTACTAAGCTATCGCAGCTTCTTTTGAATATCGTCATTGAGTAGTTGTCAATTTCAAAAGCATGTTCACGGTACGAGTTCTTTAAGTCACGTTACGAATTAGTCTTCAAATCTTTTACGACGTATCCAGTTCATAGCTTCAACTTGTAAACGTCCAAATAAACTGTCTTTTTAAAGTCAAACTCAAAGACATTGCGATATTTTCGAAACGTTTGAATATTCATAAATATCACGTGGCATTTATGAACTTTTTTCTGATCTTTCATTTGAAGAGACACATTGACGTGATTCTTTTGATTTCGCGACTAAATGTCACTGTATTAATATTGTTCGGCGAGGTGGAATATTTATACTGACGTCCCGATTAGCTTTGAAAAGAAAAGTTTCTTATTAGTTCGTTACAATAAAGATAGATATTCGATATAAATGGTTATTTCTTTTGATTGTGACTACTTTGAGGTTTCTATTAGTTTCATTTGGTTTCACTTGTCCTGTTAGGTGAGATCGATTTATTCAACTTTTTGTAGGACTTTCCAGTTTCCGAAATTTTCCTGTTATTTGCCATTTTGTATATTGCGTGGCAATTTTATATTATGGTCATATTGAGCTGGTCTGGTGCTGGAGTTGAAAGATGGTCATATAATCTCCTTACAAAATGGAACAACCCAATTGAGTTTTGATTCTTATGAGTTCTAAAGAAAAAAAAGATTGACCAAAAAAATTTGGATGGTGGTCCCTTAACAATTAGGAGGATGAAAACTAGATATTGTCCTATTTTCAGACCTACCCAATATACACACAAAATTGCATAAGAATCGGTCGAGCCGTTTCGGAGGAGTATAATTCCGTACACCGTGACACGAGAATTTCATAATTAACTAGCTGTTGCCCGCGACTTCTTCTGCGTGGTTTGTCGCTTATTCCGCTCCGTATTAGTCGCAGCGTGAGGGTATATAGCCTAGAACCTTCCTCGATGAATGGTCTATTTAATACAAAAAGAATTCCAGTAGTTCCCGAGATTAGCGCGTTCAAACAAACAAACAAACTCTTCAGCTTTATATATTAGAAGAATAGATATAGATAGAAGATATGTGGTTTAATGTATTCGAATATCAGGTATTCACTTAAAATATCGTAAATTATTCTTATTTGACTCCATGGTTGTTTCGTTACCTTCCATTCTGAGTGCCTCTGAATATTTAACCGTGCAGGAATAAAACTAGAATCTCTGAGTCTGGAAAATAAATGTCATTGTTTATGGTAATTCTAAATAGTTGAATTCTTCACGAGAAAGCGACTTAATGAAACACGGTTTCTATTTTAAAATTAGCTGACCTAGCAAACGTTGTTTTGCGTGTTGTATGTATTTTTAATGCCACACGATAAAAAACTAAAAACAAAAAAAAAATTCGTCAATATAAAATTAAATATTTTTTTTAGTGTGAGCGACCCTTAACACTTAGGGGTATGAAAAATAGATGTTAGTCGATTCTCAGACTTACTGGAAACGCATATAAAATTCGGTTAAGCGTTTTCGGAGGAGTGCGGTAACTAACATCGTGACGCGGGAATTTTATAAATTGAAATTTATTTTCGTTTATATCCCTTTGACTTGAAACAATATTTTTATCGCGTTTCCGTGGAGATTAGTTATTTCTACTAAGAATAGTAAACTACTTAATTATTAGGATTCAAAACTATGTTATAAAAAAAAAAAATTACAACATAGTTTCATCATAGTTTTCTTTGTATATAACAAAGAGTATATAATAAAATAGTAATAAGTTTTATTACCATAAAGAGTGAATGACGTGTGAATGATGGGCTAAATCTTGATTTAGTTCAATCGAACGTAATTTTAGGACGTGCAAGATAACATCGATGAGTTTTGTGTTAAACCTGGCTTAAGAGCAAAATCTAGCGTTAATAAAATCGAAATTCTAGAGCATTTGCTTCAAGTGGACCTTAATGTAAAACTTGTACTAAAATGTATTATAATGACGATTCAAATCATCCATTCGATACGGACTGATGACAGATTATTTTATCCGTCAAACCGCGTAATTCCAAAATTATAAAACAATCTAACTTCGACAAAGTCCTATCGTAGTCTAAACTCGAAAGAACCTGAAATAATTTTACTATTTCGTCCCTGTGACTTGAATTCATCAAACCCCCTATGACACAAATATTTATAGAACGGAATTTACTAAGAACGCACAAAGTCCTTTAAAAGAGGTTGTTTCAAGTGAATTATAAAACTATGGGGTGACTGTCGACGGGAGGGAAAGAATGCTTTGTGCATTTCATATTGTTGTACCCCATTCGCTGTAGCCGTAAGGCGCTTTAGCCGTACTGTTTAGATTTCCCTCTCCGAGTGTACTGCAGAAATTGTAAAGAATATCAGAGGAAAAAATAATGCAATGTCTTTGCAGTCCTTTGTAGTCAGATTGAAAAATTGTTTTGTGGTGATACCGGGTGCAGGCGGTTGACTGTTCAATCGTTTTGCTGTTTGTTTTTCTTTCATTCGAAGATGAGTAGATTTTGAAGTAATTCGATTTATTGATGAAAAAATATAATTTGTTTTTCTTAGTAATTATTGTATTTATCGGGATACTGGACTAGGTTCGGATCCAACCGGGCTCCAATTATAATTATGAGCTGAAGTAAGGCAGTTTTTAAACACTTCTGTTTTCGAAGGTGTGTCGTATTCCATACATTCAATATAATTTTTCTAATTAATTATAATTATTTTGTAGCTACCTAAGGCTATCTATGTCTGGTTATTCTATAGAGTAGGGGGGAATAGCCTCTGATGGAGGACTATGGTTGGGATGATGATCTACAAGTTGGACCTGTGTCCCCGTGCACGCCTTTAATAAGGACCGGTTCTCAATGAAAAGAATTATGAATACAATCAACGAAAGTCATTGAAAACCAAACGATTAAGTTATACCAAGACATTTTTTTTATCCACTAACTTACTTAAAAACTCTTTTTTCTAAAAGCAAATTATCAATAATTATATTTACGCCAATCAAAAATAAATTCCAATCAAATGTATTTTATAATACAATATTCCATCTCATTCCTGCAAACGACCTCAACATTCGTGCGAGAGAGATGCAACAGCTGTAAACCGGTGAATGCTTAATACACGAACAGAATTTCGTTTCAATTTGATTCGGAGACTGCGACGCCAGTTACCTAGACTGCAGTAACTTCGGTAAGAGCAGTTAATTTAACTGTAGTTAATAGTCATTATATTTTACTGCTTGAGAAATGGGATTTCATGTTTGAAACGAGATTTGCTCAAGTTTCTGATGGATCCTCGCGACTGTATTGGAGTTGAGGTATTCATATACAATCAGTTGCCTCACTCAGTTTTCAATCTCTTTTCTTTAAGTCTACAAATTTGACAACTTCCGTGGTCGAGTGGTCTCTGAGGTCTCGGGTTCGATCCCCGGTCGGGTCAATGTAAAAATTCTCATTTCTACATTGTCTCGGGTCTGGATGTTTGTGGTACCTTCGTTGTATCTGAATTCCATAACGCAAGTGCTTTGGGTTCAGAACAATGTATGCGATGTTGTCCGCATTATTTATTAAAAAAAATATCTATTTCCTTTTTTGTCTCCCACTTCGAGAAAAGTAGAAGATTTTTTATCTTCTCCTTTTTACTATTTCTGATTAATGTCGTCGTGGGTTCCAAGGCAGTTAATTGTGTGCTCCGGGACACACCGAACTTAAGTATTTCGGTGGTTTTCGTTGGTTTCATTGTAGATCCTGGCTTACAGGAGTTGCAATAACGGGCATGTGTGGTGAAGTACCAAAAGGAATGGAAGCAGTATTGTTAACAGACTTATTTTAATGTCCCTAGACAATAAAAATCATTGTCTAATTGTCTCAGCAGAGTCTAATTTCGCCTTCGTTATTATTTCTATGTGTTTAACGGGGCTTATTGGTTATACACGGTGGTTTTTTAGTCGTCTTACAAAAGCAGCCCAGTTCATGTATCCGACGTAAAATACCTTTAGGCGCGATTTTTTTTTATCATCAACTAAGATAATAACTGCGAAGAAAAATTAAGCCCGCACCCCTCATCATTGTTACAAGGCTCAGACCGCGCTCGCAACAGAGATGTGTTAAAAAACTACAAATTGCATCATAATATTGAATAAAAATTGTATTTTAAATTTATTCAAATCTCATAAATACCTATTTTTTATCATGAACGTGTTCTAGTCATTGGATACATGAACTGGGCTGCTTTTGTAAGACGACTAAAAAATCACGGTGTATATTATTTTTTAAATTGTCTAGCATCTCATTAAAATTTGATAAGTATTATTTGATTAGAGTAATAAAGAGCTTTGCAGTTAGCCTTGAATGACATTTTTTGACATCCGATGAAGATGATGTTTTTATCATCATGATTTGATAACATAGTTACAAGATTACAGTTACTGCAACGAGTTATAGAACATCAACAAGTTTCAACACCTAATCTTCATACTTACCTAAATAATATCTGATAGCATATGAGTTAAATCAAGATACGCAACCAACAGTTACTTAATAACGAAGCTATTAACACCAGCTGTAACATCAAGAGGCATCACGTATCGGCTTCGGTAACCAAGCTAATTACTGCCAAGCTCTCAGACATAATAATTTAACTAACCTTTATAAATAACTAGCTTTTCGCCCGCGGCTTCGCCCGCCTCGAGGTCGGTTATATCGCGTTTCCAAGAGAACTCTTCAAAAGTCTGGGATAAAAACTATCTTATGTTCTTTCTCAAGGTCAACTCTATCTCTGTACTAAATTTCATTAAAATCAGTTCAGTGGCTTAGACGTGAAAGCGTAACAGACAGACAGACAGAGTTACTTTCGCATTTATATTATTAGTAGGGACGTGTAGAACATCCTGCTTTGTTTCATTTTTTAAAAGACTACCACATTAAGGAATTTAATCCTTGTGTTGCGGGCGTTTCATAAACTGTTGATTGCTCATTCGGAGGTTGTGAGTTCGATTCCCATCCAGGGCAAATGTTTACGTAAACGAGGACAACTAATAATTGTGCTTGTGAAACTCTCTTATTAATGTGTAATTCATAAATGGTCATTTACTAAAATGTTATTAATATGTATTACACGTATTAATAATATTCTTAGTAAATGACCATTCTCTTATTTACCTACCTACATATTTATACGGAATTGTCCAAATCGCATTTACCCGGTATTTTCAAAATAACCTACACACGAAAATTTCTACAGAACTTATTAAATTCGATCCTCCGTATAATATGGCGATATCAATTAGTATTAATTACGCCGTTTCAAATTTCCCTCGCAACATGCAGAATGTAATTAATCGGGACCGTTAATGTATGTGATAACATCCTCTTTTATTCCCTGCAGGCTAGTAGGTGATATCGGTTGTGTTTATAAAGTTATCCTATTTACATTATACTAGGTGACCCAGCAAACGTTGTTTTGCCGATAATTTTTTTCTCGTTGTATGTATTTTTAAAGCCAAATTATGAAAAAAATTAAAACAAAAAAAAATCGTCAAAAAGTACATTTTTTTGTGTGAGCAACCCTTAACACTTAGGGGTATGAAAAATAGATGTTAGCCGATTCTCAGACCTACTGGAAACGCATTTAAAATTTGGTAAAAATCGGTTAAGCCGTTTCGGAGGAGTACGGTAACTAACATCGTGACACGGGAATATTATATGTTAGAAGATATTTTGGAACTATTGTACTAATAACAGTTGTTGTTATAATGACTTTTGTCATTGTTCGATGGTTTCAAGGACAAGCGTTTGTGTGATCCACGAATGCTTGTCGTGAGTCTGGGTGTCTTTGTGCATGTGACTTGAATGTTTGTGAAACCCCCAGCGATATAAGGATTGAAATTCCGGCAGCGGGGTGCGGTCGTCTTTTTTTTTAAACTGAGGTTTGCTATCTGTCTATCCATCCAACTGTCATCATTGTATAATAGATGGACTATGATAGCCAAAGCACTCCAAAAGATGTTGCAATAGAATCTAAATTTGATGAGTTTTTAGCGGAGCTTGTATGGCCAACTCTCAGCTTCAGAATCAGAATCTCTCTGTTTCATGTCATAATATTGTATTGGTCGCATTATACTTGAACAATTTATTGAAGTTTATTCTTTATAACTTATCATTTTTTTATAATAACTATCGTGAGACTGATTCATTATTAAATGATGTAACGGTTTACTCACGCGTATTTATCGGGGTAGCCGATAAATACGCGTGAGTAAACCGTTACATTTTATTTTGTCTTTTTTTTTAATTTGACTCTCGCACTAATAAATTTAAACCTTGTGTCGCGGGGGTTTCACAAACATTCCAGTCACTTGCACAAAGACACCCAGACCCAGGACAAGCGTCCGTGCATCACACAAAGGCTTGGTTTCAAACCAACGCACGACGCGCCCTGTGAGTTTGTCACGGTGAGCTAAACCACTCGGCTTCCCGTGCAATCAAATTATTATTAAATTTAACTCACATTATTTCATTACACACACAATGGAACAATTGAAACAGATAGAAATGCAACCGAAACCGAATACAAAAGCTGCGGAAAAACAATCCTTCTGAATGGTATTGAACAATGCACGTTAATTAATAAACAATGGATGTCGGAGCATCAATAGTAAGGGAATGGAAATACGTCGGGAGTAACCTGAGAGTCCTGAGGCACTTACCATCAGCTATCGCAGTATTATAACAGACTAGCAGTACGCCCGCGGCTTCGCCCGCGTCGACAGCAAAAAGTTTGTTATATTGCGTTTCCAAGAAAACTCTTCAAAAGTCCTGGATAAAAACTATCCTATGTTCTTTCTCAAGGTCAACTCTATCTCTGTACCAAATTTCATTAAAATCAGTTCAGTTTAGACGTGACAGCGTAACAGACAGACAGACAGACAGAGTTACTTTCACATTTATAATATTAGTAGGGATGATTTATACCCGACTGTTTTTTCCACATTATCCATTGTATCTTCGCTCCTATTAGTCGCAGCGTGATGGTATATAGCCTAAAACCTTCCTCGATGAATGGTCTATTCAATACAATAATAATTTTGCAATTTGAACCATTAGTTCCTGAGATTACTGCGTTCAAATAAACAAACAAACAAACTCTTCAGCTTTATACAGGGTGTCCCAAAACTCAACGATAATCTGAGACCGGATGAAAGGCCAAGTGATAACAGATCAGGGAAAAAAAATCTGGTTCTATTTTTTCAAAAAAAAATAAAGAATAATTTTTTTTCATTGCATTAATTTATAGTTTCGAATACTAGAATCGTTAATGAAGATCCCGGAATTAAAATACTCACAGCGAAATTGTCACATTGGTGATCACAGGACTTAAAAATGCGACGAGGGATGTCGAATTTCAACTTTTTAAATGTCTCTTATCGCTGAACTGAGTGATATGGTTTTTTTTTTTTTCCCTGATCTGTTATCACTTAGCCTTTCATCCGGTATCAGATTATCGTTGAGTTTTAGGACACCCTGTATATTAGTATAGAGTATAGATGTAGGAAAGAGATAGCATAATACAATTCATATAGCGCCATCTCAACTACAATTAATATAATAATGGTTCGAAACGGAGGTTGTCTCTCGGGAGCTTCTGTTTGCGCGCTTGTTTGTGAGTTTGTCTGCTTGTCTGCTTGTTGGTTAGCAACTAAAGCAAATAGACTGATGTTGTGACGTTTTGTAGTTCAATAATTGTTGAAATGTAAGGTTGTTTTTAAGTGAGGTTGTTAAATGGACTGGATTTACATGATCGGGCTTTAACTTGGGAAATTTTATGATTGTAATAAGTTAGAATTTTTTTTAAAGTGTTAATAATTTGTATAAAAACAACTAGTTGAAATTCAACATAAGGCTCGACTAGCGATGATTGAAACATGATTTTAAATTTATATATTACTAGCTGACCCAGCAAACGTTGTTTTGCCTAATAAATTATTTCTAGTTTTATGTATTTTTAATGCCACATTATAAAAAAATAAAAACAAAAAATTTCGTCCAAAAAATAATAAAAAATATTTTACTGTGAGCAACCCTTATCACTTAGGGGTATGAAAAATAGATGTTGTTCTATTCTCAGACCTACCCAATATGTATACAAAATTTCATAAGAATCGGTCGAACCGTTTCGGAGGAGTACGGTAACTGACATCGTGACACGGGAATTTTATATATTAGAAGATGTTTTACTTCTTATTTTTAAACGTTTCCCGCTAAATACGTAAATAAATTCTTGCGACCCGTTTAAGACCAAGACAATCCACCACCTTTTACAAACCAAGTTGACGACCTTAACTACAGCTACTTAACCTAAGTGTTGGAACTTCAATCGCTTATCTGTTAGTTTTCTTGAGACAACAGCAGTCTAATGACAAATAAAAAGCGGTATTTCAGTAATAATTGCCCAATTTAACCCTTTGATAACGGAATCCAAAAAGAAAGTCCACCTTTTAATATTTACACCAACACAAATTAGATTCTCGAAACACCCACATAAATAGATCCATTCAAAAACAAAACTCCCCAATTTCGTTACTTATAATAACGAGAATAATGACGATTCTATTCATTCATAACAAGAACACTTTAACCAAACCATAATCCCGTTGCCATGGCAACGCGTTACTATAAACACGCTTAATTACACCGTTTACGTACGTCTCAACAAAATCTCTATATTCTTACGATATTGTTATGACACTGACATATATCAACTCTCAAGTCACTCCCAGAAATAAAAGCCAGTATTTTTATTTTTGCGAAAATATTTTCTAAGCAACCTTTATAAGTGATGGACGTTTGTAATGGTTAACAAGTTTCTATAACTTGTGTCAATTGTCTGTCCAATAAAAGTGTCTTTGTAAAATTATTATATTTAGTCACGACATCACTGGTCTGACAACCAGTCTAACCAAGGGGTATCGTGTTGTCTGTAACTGGGTTGAGGAGATCAGATCGGCAGTCGCTCCTTGTAAAACACTGGTACTTATTTGAGTCCGGCTAGACTGGAAGCAGACCCCAACATAGTTGGGAAAAGCTAGGATGCTTTGCCTTGCTTATGCTGATGTCCTAAATCTGAATGTCTTTGTGCACGTGAATTGAATGTTTACGACACTAGGATTAAAGTCCATAGTGCAGGGGTCCTTTAAAAACAGGAACAAAGTTAAAAAAAAGATGGTTCATGATATAAATTCTGGAGACAGAAGGTAAGAGGTGCTTTAGTAATATCTCCAGCTTCAATTTTACACAGAAAATATTAAATGCGACGCAGTTCAAGTTTAATAAACTTGCTTCGACTTACAAAGGTTCACGCTGCGCTGAAGATGTTACTATATTCCAACTTGAACACTGCGCTACAGGCCGAGCATGCCTTTGGGGCAAAGTTCTGTATTTTCGTCAAAATTGAGAGTCCCAACCTTTGAGACGCGTTTCAAATAAATTAAAACATTTTAATAACTTTCCGAGTTTCTCCCCGTACATAAGTTTCGCTCTCGACTCTGTTTCGTTTAAATTCACATGACTGAACATGGTTGTATCTCTTGATGTCCTCTTTAAATTAATTTTGCTAGTCGACCATTAGTCTTTTGCCTTTTTGGCGTGACAAATTCTTATGATTCGATGGAGTCGGCTGCACGCGCGAAAAAATGCGGCGTTACTTCTCTCTGAGGCATTTTCGTTGGCAGGCATTTCGGTTGCGCCTTAAATTTTAAGGCGATGTCAATTGTTTTTCTTATAACGTTGTCAGGTACAACTATGGTCAATAAATGTTTTTTTGCACTATGTTTGTACACGCAAGGACAGCGTGCTGATGGAGAGTTTGTTGCTCCGTTTCTTCTCTCGCAGCGAAAACACTAAGGAAGAAAAGAAGGGTGGTTGAATCTGGGTGCTGTCCAATGTAATTTGACATTCAAGAAGTGCTACTTAAGAGCCTCATTTGAATAAATTGATTATTGTTTTTATTTGGATCGGTGTCCAGTTTAACTGGAAGCAGTGAAGTAGATACTTGTGTATTACCAGGAACTAAAACCTATCTGATCTCTGGGAACCTGGGTGGGTAGTTTCCTTTGCTACACGATACTTTTGACAAGACTGTATGACAGAATTTCTGGCTTCTCGGTACTCGTGACGACTGTCAAAGACGTATTAATAACAGCCTTGAATCCAATATGTAAAAAACTTGTCATTACATCTCAAGATAGTTCATCAAAGGGCTGACCGCGCCAAATATTGCTTAACTTGCGATCGATCGACTTCAGTAGCTATTACTTAGCCAAGAGGTCATTTTAGGTCCTTACACAATAAAGTTAGGTTATTTAAATATGCTCAATCAAAATGATGACGTGTTTCAAAACCTTACATCATAAAATCACACATAATCCATGAAAACAATTCAAATAAGAGAAAATGAGATAACATTACGCAGTATTAATGAAGCTCGTTCGAAACTAAATGATTAACAATTACCCAAACCCAAACTATTCAAATACCTGCAATAATTGGAATAAAGGGTTCGATAAATCAATCACAGTTATCCGGAAGCCAGAACAATTTCATTGTAGCAAACAATTTGATAATATCCTAATTGGGGCTGACGTCGCGTCGCGCCGGCGACCAGATAGCGACTGTCAGTTTAAATCCGTGTTGGAACGAATTAGCGCTTCCGTGTCGTCCGCATCGCGCGACAAAACCGATGTGATCGTACGAGGAAATGACGCGAATCCGTCGCGCGACGGCGCTCGTGCGACCGAACAAGTGTCGTTTCTGATTTCCCCATAAATGCATCGTCATAGCGTTGAGTGCTGTCATGTTAAAAACAGTGATTGACGTTATAATTTATACTTAATAATATGGATAGAAGGTTTTCGTAGAAATCACGTGAACGATAGTACTTAACGGCTGTAAATTTATAATCAACGGCCTTATGCAAGAAATAGACGTAGTATAATATTAAATGTATTTCTATAATATTGGAGTACACGTGACCATGATAGAGGATGACATGTAAGGACAGATATTGTTGTGTTCTTGAAAACTGATTTAATATATTTGTAAAGAGGGGTGTTGTAAGTTTGACTGCTATGTGTGTTTGTCAATAAAATGTTCATCCGTTTAAGGCCTTAATGTTGGTGCCGTTGCACTTAATTTTTACTTTGTAACCTTTGAAAGATTTATTTAGAGATTGTAACATCACTTAGGAAGTTGTGAAAAGTGTGCGAATCAGTGTCCTGTCTTATGTAACTGACATTCAAAATGTGCTACTTAGGAACCTACCTTGAATTAGAATGTTTTATCGCACGACCGACAATATCGGACGTAACGCATAAGCGTTTTCATCCCGTGTGAGTTGCGATTTTTAACGCTCTTTAAGATTGTTTGATGTATGATAAGAATGTTTTTTCAGAGTAAGATTTTTTGAATCTCTTGATCATCTTCATCTTCATCGTGGTACGAACGATACGACTATCTTGCAACAAAATCGTGTCGCTCGTACGATCAACAACTTTTTTGATTAGACTGAAGAATCCTCATGGACAGACCTCGGGGGAGAGAATGAGTAGTGTCAGACTCTCACTGATTAAACCTGAACCGCCGTCCTATTTTTGCCATATATTGCAATCCTACATGTACTAAAGTCATTTGTTTCTATAGAATAATCTAAAATAAAGAAGCGTACATTGCATGGCGCGTCATATTCATTACTATGGACCCCTTATTACATACCTCGCAATCGCAATACGAAAGCAATCTGTAATACAATCACGATAGCATTATACTAGTTAGATATTCGACACTCATTATACCTACAAAGTAGGCTAACATTATGCTGAAGCAAAATTGGAGCTAAAATAAAGGAATTGCAAATTGCAACGCGAGACTCAGCGCTCGCATTTTAAAACTGTTTCCCAACGAAAATATGATTTAAATTTATGATTCTACAAAATGGTAGTCTCGCCAGGTAAATATAAAGCAAGGCTGTTACATATAACTGTATATTTGAACTGTGTATTGCTCTCTCTCTCTCTCTAATGTGAAACGAGAGAAAGGGACGGCAATAGGAAATTAATGCCTTAAACATGTTGAGAACATAATAGTTGTGCGGAAACTTATTTATGACTGTCTTCTTCTAAATGTATACGAAAGATAGAGATGACAGTAGCTTTATTAATTTTGTTTAGACAACTTTGGTGAGTGAATTGAGTTTAAAATATTTTTTGGAACGAAAATAAAACTACTTTTTAATACTAATTTTGAAACTCAGCGGCACAGACAATTATATAAATTCACGTTGCAATTATATTAATGATGTCTTAAATTCAGCAAAGAATATATTTTTATTAATTGTAAGTAATAAGGACATGGGACTTTAATCGGTGTTCAATTGTTACAAATTTTACTTCAAGATATCTCCCTTCATTGATAAGTCATAACAAAAGAATTAATTTATTAATAAAAATTTAATTACCATCGCCGTCGCAATATTTTTCTCCAAACAAAATTGTATAAAAGGCCACATAAAAAAGAAATAAAAATCGTATTTCAAATTCAAAACTGACATTCCTCATTACAACCCTAAAACGCTCGCGTTCTATAACCGTTCTCTATACATTCCGATGTATAAACGTTTAAGTTGGTAAAAACGTATGGGAATGCCGTTGCTGTACATTTTTAGCGCAAAACCCGTAACGATTAGCTTCGAGTGTGCCGTCGAGGCCGTTTTGAGGCTGCCTCTGCATATACCGGCTAACTTTACATTAACCCATTTTCGACGTAAGCTCGATACAGTTTCGTACACACAAATGTAATTATAGCCAGCGAATCGGCTACAGGTAATTACCGTTGACTATCTTTTTTTATTTTAATGTTTGGAATTTAATAATTTCCGTTGCATTTGTTTTTTCTTAAACTTCGTTGTGCAATTCTTTTTGACAGCTGTTTGGAAATAGAACTTACAATTCTGAATTCAAATTCAAAAATTCTGTCATTTATTAAAATATGACGCAATAATAAAGTATTTATTTATAAGTTACACAGTCATTTTATTCCTTCAATGACAAAGACGCTATCAATTGCGTATAATATATTATTATCTCAAGGCTCTGGGGTAAGAATTCCTCGTATTTCACAAGTTAAATAATATTTTTGCATCGGTTCGCCCACGGCCGCGATACGAGGCCGTATTTGATTGCATTGTAAAGTTTCCTTGAATCTAACTATAATAAAATATAAATTGGATGATGGCAGCTGAAAAAAAAACTGCAACCGGCGACGTAATTGTGGCGAACCTTGTACTTTACCTTCCTAAGGGCGGGGGTTATTAATTTCCTTCGCGATAAACTGCGGCAATTTTGTATCTAGTTTCCTGGTTCTAATGATATGCGATACTATTCTCTTTCATCGTTAAGTGTAAATTTTAGCTATTAGCTGTGGAACAAGCCGGCTTTTACTGCTTCTTTTTACTCTTTACCGTGTGTGACAGCCCTGAAAAATGGAGAGGTGTTTCTAGTACTATTTTTTATGGCTCAAATTGATACGTAACGTGGTTTTCACCCTAGATGGATTTTCGGTGTACAATTTTTTTTACTGTTTTTAATCCGAAGCTCTCCCTGTGCGTTTGAAACATATTTTCGGGTATTTTTTCGGCTTCGTAAAACAATCAGGCAAAATATCGAAGCCACTTTTGATAGTAAACTCATTCTTTTTGTACGATATTTTAAAACTCGTCTAATAATCACTTTTATATGTGGTTTTATTTAAAGTAGTATTTCGTGATAGCGCTATATGATGTGTCTTGGCATCTCTCTTCCATAGCATTATTAGGTGGCATTGAGTCCTATTTTTTTTTTCTATACTTAAACAACCTTTACTTGTTGTCTGTGTTTTATCACTTAAAATACACGAAATCGGCGTTAATAAAACGTACAAAAGTCTTTGACGACAAGCGACGACATTTTGCAAAATAACTTAGCTTGGACCTCAACAGATGTCAGTTCCCAGCATTATGTACAACCTTCATCGTACGACGTCTCCACGTCATAAATGTATTTAGGTACACAATGGAGCCAGTCCGATCAGAACACTCATTGTAATCACACGCGCAGTTTAGGGTTAACAGTCACTTTGAAATTTCAAGTTTCGATTGCAGAATTCGATTTGATTTTAAACGTTTGAAATACTCCGCGTATTCGTGTTCGATTTTTGAAAGTTTTGTCCGGAATTAAGTGTTACGTATTCGTTCCTTGATTTAATTTGTTTTCAAGTTTGGAATTCCAGATACAAATTTAAATATTTCGTTTTTGGTTTTAGGATTTTTTTCTCGGCTTCGAGTGATCGGTCTTTGGAAGTGAAAATGTTTTTATTGGTAATGGTAATGTACGTATTACTTTTTAATAATATGGTTTTTACATTTTACACACATTTCAAAACTAAAAGATTTTTTTAAGGCATTGTGAAATCGATTTAAATCTAGTTTCCGTCTAAAAAATCTAAGACCGTTCCATTAAGGTACGCGGCGTTACTTGTGTTTAATGCTAAGACGACTCCCCGTCGCGAATTCTACTTTGCGTAGCTTCATCAAAGAGCTACGCCAGAAAAACTTTAATGACAAAAATCTCATGAAACTAGAATTTTATTAGAATTATTCCAATAAATAAAAAACGGCGTAATCAACTCGGTAAATAAGTCTGTTGTTTTTGTGTTTGCAAGGCGGAACCATTTACGTATTATAGTGATTTTTTCATTAAGTATACTAATAATTATATTTCTAAACTGAGCCATAGTTGCTTTAATTCCTTCTATTGAACTCGTTTCTTCGCTGGTTCCTGCCAATTTCCAAGCAAGGAACCCAGTTTAATTCCGACGGGAATTTTATTCAGTGGATGTGGTCCTACCAAATGTAGAGGCCGATGCACTTTACCCGTCGGCCTCCAAAATCCGAGGGGAAGCCGTCGGCTACTATTGACCGACGGTGCCTCACAGTGCGTGATGAATAGCTATGCATGCTAATGCCGTGATTTGATTAAATGCGGGATGATGTTGCAGATCGGTTCAGGTTTAGTCAGTAAGAGTCCGACTCTACCCACTTCCTCGCCCGAAGAGAGTTGGATTTCTAAGAAGATTCTCTTGCCTAGCCAAAAAAAAGGCCGTTTTATGTCTAGCCTGTCACGTTACCGTGTTTCTTTATTCGTCATATCGGAACTATACAAGCCTCAAACTCTTTTTAATGTATTTAAAATTCTTACTCTAGTAGAGGCCTGTTGAATAACTCTGCAATTTTATTAAATTAACTATATCATGAGAATGATTTATTTAGAATAATGCAACGGTTTACTCTATACGTATTTATCCGGCCAGACTAGATCAGCTCGACTCGCTCGCCCGCCGCGTCACCTCGTCATTAAGGACTCCGGTTGGGTCCGAAACTAGTCGGGCTACCCCGATAAATACGCGTGAGTAAACCGTTACATCATTTAATAAAGATTCGATAACGTTTTATTCAAGCGTTTATATACACGGTGAGTTTTTAGTCGTCTTACAAAAGCAGCCCAGTTCATGTATCCGACGTAAAATACCCCTAGGCGCGATTATTATTTTTTTATCATCAACTAAGATAATAAGTACGAAGAAGGCTGCTTTTTTAAGACGACTAAAAAATCACGGTGTATAACCAACTCTGAGTATAAAATCATGATCATCATGCTTCTCTTGAGTCTGGGTGTCTTTGTGCATGTAAATGACATGCACAAAGACATGTGTTTGTAAAACCCCCGCGACACAAGTTTTAAATTCCTTACTAGTCTTCTATACTAATATTATAAAGAGGAAACCTTTGTATTTTTGTATGTTTGTATTGAACTGGCTCAAAAGCATACGGGACCGATTTCAAAATTTATTTTACCATTTCTTAGAGGGATTCTTCCGAATCCGTATAGGCTTTACTTTATCATGGAAAATTAGCTCAAAAAAAATGTCCACCCGTGCGAAGCCGGGGCGGGTCGGAAGTTAAAAAAATCTTTCTCAATACAAATTCTCTTTCCTTATTATTGTTTTGATTACTCGACACAGACCTACACAAGCGGATAACCTCGCTTGTTTATCTTTTTATCGTGTAAACGTCCGTTTTATTTTTAGATTTATCTTTGTACCTATTGCAATTAAAAGATGTCGGTTTGACCTGATATATCCGCTTGAGTTTATTATTTACAAATCTATAGTTTCAATTCAAAGAAAAACATTTATTGAAAGAAATAAGTGACCTTTCAAATTGATGACCTTTCCAACCGTTGCTTGGCTTTGATTTGATTTTCATTACCTGACGTCCTAACAGCAACAAAATCTATGATAATTTCAATTGTTTATCTATCATAGGTCCTAAAATACAGTCTATAAAACAATGGTTCTGTTTTTACTCGTTGCTATTGATATCTAAAAATAGCGAATCCAAATAGTTTAACACACTTTAGCTCTCAGACGCAACACATACGAGTCTAGCTTTAAATATCCAAAAATGTTCCAGTGATAACCGCTCAAGCTGAATCACACTCTATCCCTTCACACACAGAGTCCATATTCAAACAATCACTTTCCAGAACATTCTCTACTCTGTATTTATACCTGGATAGGTAAATCTTAATTGGACTCTACGTATCTAAATATAGAGTCGATATTTGAACGAGCTTTCCAGAACATAGTCCATGCAGTATGTGGACGTATCGTGTACTTGTAATTATACTGCAATAACGTCACTGTAACGTACAAGGGAACCAGAGTTTAGTAAGACTAGGCGTGGGAGAGGGACAGAGCTATATGGTGCGTAACGCGCTATCTCGGAACAAAAAAAATGGTAATAATAAGGTTGTCTCCTTCAAGACTCTTAGAAAAGTTTCTTCTGTTAAGTGATAGCTAATTACATAAATTTCTTGAAAATACGACTAATTTTAGTAGAAGATTTCTTTGCCTCACAAATACTCTACTGATTGATAAATAAAAAACCAGTCGTGTGAAAGTCAGACTCGCGACACTAAGTACTTTTGACCTTAAAAAAAATGGCCTTAAAAAATAACCAGTCAATTTTATTGCCGTACCAACAGTTTCACAGCCTCTATTTTGATTTATACTTCTTTTTATCAAATCGCAACAGAAATAAATGTTATTATATACAAAAACCAATTGTCCATTTATCACTTACCAAGGAATACAGTGACCGATCAAAAGCCAAAGAGTTTTCTGAATCTTAGAAACAGTCTTAAATGCAAAACTCTAAAAATCAAAAACTTCATTTTAACGTACCAAAAAATGTCCTAAATTTACGTGTCTTTAGCACCCAATAAAAGGTATTTTCTTTCTTTCAAAACCCTATTAGACATTCGGATACAACGTCATGGTCTCAGCATCGCTCGATCCGTTTGGCCTTTGACACAGCGCTCTCGGCTATATCAGTCAATCAATTGCCTTTCTACAGCATCCTGTATCGACAAGTGATAGCGATCGATCCCTAACCTTTGGAGATCAGATATCCGTGCTCCAAGGTATTGGACCGACTTCGAAGGTTTCAAAGGAAATTTGCAGATGCTGGGAGTAGCTCGTTTTAAATTTGACTCTCACAAATTGTATCTTGACGTAAACTGGGTATTGACTGTAGTTTCGCATACAGATAAATGAAAAATATATTATTTATTTTCGATACATAATTATATGTCGCTTTTTTTTCTCTCCTTTCCATTTCTTTTCTATGAGGGAGTGCGTTCAGGTTGTACTATAAAGATTACCAAATCAATTTTCAAATCAAGTTTTATAAATTACTAGCTGACCCGGCAAACGTTGTTTTGCCGACTTTTTTTCTAGTTGTCTGTATTTTTAATGCCACATTATAAAAAAAATAAAAACAAACAATTTCGTCTAAAAAATAAAATATTTTTTTTTAGTGTGAGCAACCCTTAACACTTAGGGGTATGAAAAATAGATGTTGTTATATTCTCAGACCTACCCAATATGTATACAAAATTTCATAAAAATCGGTCGAACGGTTTCGGAGGAGTACGGTAACTAACATCGTGACACGGGAATTTTATATATTAGAAGATTGAAGTATATCATTTTGCTTTAATTTAATGTTTGTTATATAAAAGTAAATACCAAGATTCTTTCCAATGGTATTTTATTAATGAATAGTCTTTATAGCAGACGAAAAAAAACCAGGTAAAATAAAAACAAATTAATGTCGCTATTCTTCAATTGTTTTTTTTTCCACTCATATAAGCGACGACAGCATTCAATGCGTTGCGGTCTCTTATTACAAAAGTCATAGTTTTTAATTATTGGACCTTATTCCGAGTCAATAAGAATGTTATTACGATGACTGACACATTTTTGTAAAAGCATTTCGATATTGAAATAACATCTCCTTTGAATATCGACTCTGCGTCATCAACATATTCCTAATACCCACGTAAATGTGTGTATCTAATGGACGCATCGCTAAATATGTCTGTACACGAACGTTTGAGGCTTTATAACTAGTCCACAGCTTACAAAGTGACGTGCAGTATGAAATTGAATCAAGACTGCTGCTTGCTGAAGCGAGAGAGCGATATGTACTACGTATGGCCTCCTCTCACTTGCACATCAACAGTCTTATTACGAGCAAAGTTCTGTCATTAGACCGGACTTTGACGGTACCTCTTAACTAAAAACCCATTAATATTTGGCCAGAAGCCCGTTGAAGTTTCTCTAATACCTTTATGTAGAGTTAAATAATTCTAGACTGTTTCAACCAGCCTGCCGTTTTCAAGCTGTGGGAGTGAAACGGCATATATTGCTTATAACTCCGTCTCTGTTACACATTTCCTTTAAGAGGCTTTGGTGGAGACCCTTGGTCAGTGTAGACTTGTAACTCTGTTCTCTTGTTTGTGGTGAAGCCTTAGAGGCCAGTGTTGCAACTATAAATTGGTGGAGCTTTAAAGAAGTTTGGACGGTCCAGTTAATGTTGCCAGCCTTTGTTGTGACTCACATATTGGAGTTGTTGTTTAATTTTAAGGAGGGTATTATTTCAGAAGGTATTATTTTCTTCATTTATAAATCAATCTGAAGTCGCCTATCCCCAATGAGCTTGGTTATCAATGCTATAATTTTCTGTATTTGGGTAGACACCTATGATTTGGCATTGGGATCGGATTACCCATCTTATTTTGATTTGGAACGCATTATCTCATAGTAGTTTGAAAAAAAAGACTTCTAAAATAAGGAATTTAATCCTTGCATCGCGGCGGGTTTCACAGTCAAGTCACATGCACAAAGACACTCAGACTCTGGACAAGCATTCGTGGATCACACGAACGCTGACGCTGATATCGAACTGTTAACAACGTCGCAAAATATAGCTTTGGCGTGTCCCCAATGACTTATCGACTGCAAAATAAATAACTTTCGTAACCAAACAAGATTCACGATTTCCTTGTGTTTCTCAAACAAAAATGAACGCTACTAGAAGGAAAACAGCACATTATTAGCAATTTGCTGCAATTTTCTATGGCACACAAAACGGCGAACTTAATTCGATGCAATTTTCCTCAGTTCTATATGAGGCCGAAGTTTTCAGGTCAACCAATAGAGGTGACTAGGTACTGTCGGCTACCAAACTCCATCGACACTATCAGATTTACAGGAACGCAATCATATATAATAACTAGGTATTCGAAGTGAAAATCAAACTAATATTATGGAAGCGAAAGTTTGTAAGGATGGATGTTTGGTCCTCTTTAACACAAAAACCACTGAACGGATTTAGACGAAACTTGGTACACAGATAGTTTATAACACATGGGATAGTTTTTATCCCAATTTTATTTTCCCGTGGGATCATTTTGGATTTGCAGCGGGCGGGGCCGCGGGCAACAGCTAGTTTAGATTGAAACTTAAGAGTATTTTGGTCCGTAAGTCGTGTCACAATAAATTGTTTAGTGACCTCGGTAGTCAGGTTGTACATGTTGGTGAGTCTAACCAGAAGTCGCAGGATCAAATCCTGTCTTAGCTCCCCTTTTTCCATTTTAATTTGTATTTAAGAAGAATTTTTAAGCCAGTATATTATCTATTTCAATTTTATGTTCACTCAAAAATACGTGTGTAATATTTTTCTATGACGTAATTACATTTTTTTTCTTTTTATACAACTTTATTATTCGTATTAGTCTATCTGCTTTTGCTGACAGTACTATTAGCAATTGTATCCCGCCGAGTGTAACTACAGACTATATTAACTACACTTGATTCACGATCAATTTGTTTACTAGATATGTGCAACTGGTCTGATTTGATATATGTGAGAATAGAGACAGGGAGGTGGTTAATCGAAAGTATAGATAGGAAATTGATCGGTCAGTGTATGAAGGAGTGCAACGCATTGCCATACACCGACACAAAAACGCGGATGACGTAGCACGGCGGTTCAGGTTTAGTCAGGAAGAGTCTGACACTACCCATTTCCTCCGGTGGTTAAAAAACAAATCGCCTTCATCCCTTTTTAAACATGCAAAATGAAAACCTTTTCCCTCCATCTTGTATCTATCGGAGACGTGTCCCATTACCCAGGGTTAGGTTACCTACATTTACCGAGTGGGTTAGATTAACTGAAGGTCAATTCCTTTGAACCCCTGATTGCCTGTAACCAGACCTCAAAGTAAACTTCACTGTAATTAGAGCAGGACAGCGCTCTACATGGCACTACGTTGTCTCCCTTCCTCGCAAGTTATATTGTGTGTATGTATCATGTGATCATATTTGCGTCCAGCATCGATTGAACGGTATCGGCCTCCAGTTAAACAAATTAACTGGAGTTCAAGTCGGGTTGAATGTTAAACTGTGTTTGCTAAACAGGGATGCAGGCGAAGGAAGTCAATTCTGAGGGAAGGAATTGTTGTGTGAGGTTAAATCGTGACTTGTGTAAAGACTTTTTGAAGTGAAACCTCTTCAGGCGCGACTAGGAGGTAACTGGACGTCCATTAACGGCAATATGGCGTCACGTTTCTGTGCTATCTGGTTTTTAAATACATTTGATTTTGATAAGATAGTTTATAAACAAATTGGGATCTACTTTAATACAGAGCGATGGTATTAGAGGAAAAAGATCAGACATAATAAGCTAGATTCAAATATTTTTGGTTTTCGGAATTTGCATTTGAGGAATTATTCGTAACTAGCTGTGCCCGCGACTTCGTTCGCGTGGTTGTTGAGAACAAAACAACGTCGTTTGCGTCTCGATGCTCTCTTGAGACCACCAAGTTGCGGTCCGTGTTCTTTGTGAACTTAAACGTGACTCCCTTTCGGTGAACGTTTCAGATTCACGTGAAAGAGCGATGTGCTCTCGGTTAGCAGATAACCGTGCTTCACGATCTTCTTCCGATTCCTGAGACCTACTAAGTCTCATCCTTTTCGCATTTCGGCTATGCAGCGAAAGGTTAGTTTTTTTCTTTGAGGCATTTTCAAGGAAAATTTAAGCAATAAAAAAACCAACAACACTTATGACCGAATAGCCTACAAACGTAAAAGAACGGTGCGTCGAACAGTCTAAAGCCGCGTATGCACGTACGAACAAATTTGTTGAGTTACATGATACGCAACAACTTGGTTCGTGCGTACCACTATCGAACATCGAACACTCTGTTCGTCAAACATGTTCGCGGCGATCCTTGTAGTGTGTTCTGTATGGACGGTGTTCGAAGAGCTTTAATAAATGTTACGCAACAAAACTGTTCGTATACCTAGATCTGGGCGGGGTGCGGGCCCGTTATCGCAGTGCGGATCCATCTAGGATCCGCTTTAGGAAACAACATTTCGTGAATCACTGCGAACATCAAAAAATTCTCCGCTACTTCACAATCGACCACTTCCAGCGGCGCCGTCATGGCTACTAAGATAGAGTTCACGACTGTTGTTCGCGAACTCGACTCGAACTATGTTTGCGTTCGTGTTCGAATATGCCGTCCATACGTACGAACCAAATGTTCGGGTCTGGTGTTTGTGTTCGCTATGTTCGTGTTCGTACGTTCGTACGCGCCTTAAGTATGACAACGAATCGTCTGTTCGTGGTCGTGACTCAACGAATTGGCTAAGTTACTGTAAAACGATTGGCACTATTAGATACAAACTACGAAGTAAATAAAATACTACTTTCCTACTTCAAACCAATGACCAAACGAAACCAAACAGCCAATACTTATATTTCGACCAATTTAGAACAACGATTATCTTCCAAGCAACCTAAGACCTTTTACGACACACTCCAGAACTTTTAAGACACCAAACGAAACCCAATTTGTCAAGTAAACACGGTCGACGTGATTCTCGCGCGGAATCTCTTAACACCGCGATTCAGAAAATGACGTCATTTGCACAACGCCATCTATCGGATTTGGATTTCAACTATCAACATTAGTTCTATTTTTAGTCTGAAGATGTCGTTGCAAGTACTATACTGAATTGCGTAACGTAATATTTTACTTCTTGAACTCACTAAATTAATCATATCTTTTGATAGAGTGAACCGATTTCAATGAAATAAAAACTAAGTTATACCTCAAGTTGCGTATAATTTTTGTATATAAACATTGTCTGCATTGAATTCGTAGATTTTACGTGATGCGCGCACAAACAAACAGATAAACAGACAAACAGACAAAAATTTCAAAAATGATGGAAATGGGTTCTGTTACTTATCTTTTCACACGCTGGCTATTTTTTTTTTCAATTTCTTCAATGTACAAAAATTACTTTTCTACAGATTTATTATATGTATAGATTTAGAATTTGTTTTTTTTTTTTGATAAAATCACAGAATCGGCCTCCAAAATAAGTTTTTTAAGTGAGTTAAAACCATTTATAATTACTGATATTGAAAAAACCGTCGCGACGAACATTGTTCAAAACGAAACGAAAGTAAATGGCTTGCTTTCTTCAAGTGAGAGAGAGTGATAGAGACAGAGAGAGAGCGATAAAGAGAGGAACAGAGAAAGGGAGAGAGACAGAGAAACACGCCACACGGGTAACTATAGAAAAAAGTGTCGTTACAGCTATTGGTCTCAATTAATCTTAGCTCCAATTATAATTAGTTAGCACTATAATCTTAGCTGTTAATTGTTAATAAGTTACATTGCCTAATATAACCGCTGTATTTTCGGACCTCAAACATTGAATAAGTCAAAGATTGAATGTTTCTTTAACCGTGATTATTTTTTTTAGTTTAATGTGAGTTCAAGTTAAAATTAGACTTCGTCATAACATTTGGTAAGAGACCTACGACTTGGTCCATTTTTTTTTTAATCTAAGTATTTTTGGCTGGAAAAGGAAAGTTGGAAATAAATTATTGGAATACTTTGCTCCTAGTTATAATTATTTTTCTGTAAATATAATATGTTCAAACAGTAATATCCCTTAAGATATTGAATAAAATTAAGTACTTCATTCAAATTGGCTATCTACTTTAACAATTAACGTCATATTTATCAAAAAAATCCTTCGAGAATTTCTGAGATCAGAGTGTCCAAACAAACTAAAAATTCACAAAAGAAAAAAAACGCTATCAACTCATTACCTCATAAACGACTTTTGCTTACTTGGATAAAGGTTTGCGATTTCAAACAAAACACACACCAGTGACGTCATGCCCGAAATGAAAGAGATAGAACAACAACCAGACAGAGAAAGGTATACAATAAAACATTATTTTATTGAAATTTCACGTTTTGATATCCCAAGCTGTGAGACTTGAACAAAAACAAAAGACACGCCAGTGACGTCATGTCAAAAATGAAAGAGATAGATATGATATTAGAACGAGATAAAAAGTCTATCGAAAATGTATTTGATCCTTTAGTGGTAAGATAGATCTTCCACAACAAATTGTACCAGTGACGCCGAGAAAACAAAACACACGCCAGTGACGTCATGCCCGAAATGAAAGAGATAGATTAGGAAAAACAAATGAGACAAAAAACTGCAGTCATAAATAAAAAGCATCGAAAATGCACCGTATGCATTTGCCGGTAAGATTGATATTCCACAATCAACTGTACTAGAAAGTACTAGAAACGTAGTGAAAACAAAACACACGCCAGTGACGTCATGCCCAAAAGAAAAGAGACAGTGTAAAGATAAAAAAAGCGTGTTAAAAAGAGAAAGACAACTGCATGATAATTTAAAAAAGTATTTTAAAATATATTGTTCGAATTCCGGCGTTACTTAAACTTTGTGGTGCTATTTGCCGGGAGAAAATAAAAAATAAATTCAAAATTTAATCAAACATGCTAAATGAAACCTTAACTCATAAGTTATAAGTCTGACTTTAAAAATATTCCTCAATATTAAAATGAACAATTAATTTCTTATTTGTCTGAGGAAGCTCAGAATAACATTTTATTTTTAATTTAAAATAGTGTAGTGTAATCATAATTGAACTTTACCCTTAAACAATAAAGTGTATTTTACATTAATGAAGACTAAAAACTTTTAATATGGAATGTATTTTCCGATATTTTAATGCAAGAGTATGTCATTTTAAACTCGATTGAAGCACGAAGGTTTTTAAGATTTAAAAATAAGCACGAAAGTAATGTTTAATTTTGACTCGCTCTTTACTTGTAAGTTTCTGTGATTTAAAAAAATACGTGACAATATTTTTTCAAGAGACGGACTAATTGGTTAGTTTTTTATGAAAAATCGTATTATATTCGTATGAATTCAGTTTTATTGTTTTCATCGCAAATTCGTTTTCAATAAAGATATTTAAAGTTGCAGCAAAACCCCTTTAGCGGGTTCCGGACCTAAGCGGTATAAACGATAACTATTATCGAGGCACCACAGTGGATCTGTATGTCCGTCTATCACCAAGCGGCATCTCATGAAATTTCTGTTTTTGACATAATATTCCGAATCCATATTTCCTCACTACGTCTGTCTTCAGCAATTAAAAAAAAATGGTTGCCTGTAAAGTCGGTTTTACGGGCGAAGATTTTACGTGACAACGTCTTTTTCTCGGTAGAATATTTATTGATATGAATATAATTAAATTGCACAATAGGAACAAGGAATTGAATGAAAATAAGAATTGCACAAATTTTAACTATAGAAATATATTTTGTTTACTAAAACATTGTTCATGTAAGCGCCGATTCAATGCGCCTAATTCTCTAGTGCTGCGCGCGCGGCAGACCGATCATAGTTGAGTGGGAGAGAGACGCAAGGCATTCGGCGGGCCTCTCTCTCGTTCGGTGACTCATCGTAACGTTACCGGGCGTTACACTTTTTCATAAGTGACTCCCAGCCGCAACCTAATTTAAGACGTTGTCGCGTCAAAAGGAGAGAAACCTTCGAAAAAATCTCATAGGTACTCTTTGCGAGGATCGAACCTGTAACTCACGCATACAAATCCATGCATAATGAAATGAAATGAAATGAAATTATTTATTCTGCAAATAGGATATTTTTATCACTTTTACATGTCTTTTTTGAGAACGATGGAGCCGACATTTCCTAGCTGACTACCCTAAGAAGAAATGTCGAAACAAACTCAGGGGTCGCAGTCTCTTTTAAAGTCCAGACAATTTTCAAATTCGAGTGTATAAACTAATGCAGAGTATTTCAATAAATTGATAATATACCTGCATAAGGTTTATACTTACAAAAAAAAAATGTATAAAAAAGATTTAAAATATAAACAGCCGCTTAATTATAAATATATACAGCCGCCAGGCCACCGTTATAGACGTATGTTAAAAACTTGTTGATTTCAACATTACAATTGCACACACATCTGTTATTAGGTCCACAATTCACAGACAAACTTTTCAACCCACGATTCCAATTAAGCAATTATATTGGACTATTTATAAATGTAAGGCTATTGTATGCCACAGTTTGAATATAAACTGTGCCATTGGTATAAATAAAACTCGGCTTGAACTTGAAATAATTCTCTTTGAGGGGTCAAAAGTAAGGGGTAATTTTTTGCGGAAATCTAAAACATTTGATTCTTTTTAATGCAGTCGGTTAAAATAGGATACTTTATTTAAAGATTTTGTCTATGATTTAAAAGGTAAAAGTAATTTTTTTTTCCTTGTGTATTAAGTTTGCGGATAAAGATAGTATGAAATAAGTGGTTATTTAAAAAAAATAAGGGGCACTCCATAAGAGTGACGCTTTGGAACCGCGCAACTAGAGCCATCACCTTAACGTTTTGAAAGTGCCTGGAAAACGACCTACTTGAAAGAAAAACTTTTGATTTTGAAAAATAGGAGTGTGTTTAAACGACACACGCGATCGAAGTGTAACTATCATATATCTCTTCAAAAAATATTCAATTGATTTGTTTTTAAACTATCTATTGGCAAAATAAAATAAAAAAATTGGATGATACAGAAACGTGACGCCATATTGCCATAACAGACTTCGGGACTTCGCTCGCCCGCCGCGTCAGCTCATGATTAAAGACTTCGGTTGGGTCCGAAACTAGTCGGGCTACCCCGATAAATACGCGTGAGTAAACCGTTACATCATTTGAATATGATTTTTAAATGATCTCTATTTTAAATACCGCGTCTAGAATAATAACAAAAAACAACGCAATGAACCTTTAGCCTACAGGCAACGAACCCTAAATTACAAATCCGTGTGAGTAAACCGTTGCATCATATAATAATGAATCATTCTCACGATAGTTACTATCAAAAGACATTAAAAAATAATACAATTGACATTTTAACCTTTAAACGTCAAGTCCCGCCGCGTCAGCTCATGATTAAGGACTCCGGTTGGGTCCGAAACTAGTCGGGCACTCCCGATAAATACGCGTAAGAAAACCGATCGCTGTCCGAAAAATGTTTTACTAAAAACCAAAATTTATTTGTACAATCTACGTTTTTTTATCAAAAATCTCTATTCGTTCCTGTGTCGAAATTGCGGTATCGGTTTTGTTTGACGAGTTTCATCAACTTTTAGTGTGTTTGCTATATTTTTATATTGGTACAATAGTCGAAATTCGAATGATATTTTGATCGTCAGAGAATTGAAACATTGTTTGTTTTTATTATTTTTTTTGGTTACCATGGCAACTAATAATAAACTTTGGTAGATGCATGGGTTTCTATATGCGATGCAGGTTTGAACCCAAGGCTTGCTCAGAGCTATTGTACTTTCTTAATGTGGATGATAACTGGGTATAAAAAGAAAAAAATCTAGTTAGTCCCTCAGTTACGTGCCTAGTTTAAAAATATTAGACACGTATTCTTTATTTTTTTGTGAAAAGCGAATATTGACTAAGATAAACTGTTTTAAAGTTTAGGAGAGGGGGTTTATGACGTAAAGAATTCGTAAAATTGATACACAATCGTGACGTCACGCTTAAGTTACGTAAAATTAATATCCATTATAAAAAATAAAACTACAAGACGGACACTCATAAAAAAGTTGTCTTCATTTCTATTCTCACCTACCTAGATTACAAACATAAAAATCTCATGCTGATCGAAGCCTAAATCTCCCCTATACGGAAAGAGGCCTATGCCCAACATTGGGAAGTATAAAGGCTGGTATTAAAAATATCACATCGTAATAACTTACGTCAAACGTACATATTATACTTAAAACCTTAGCTTAAAACAGCAATACCACCAATTTCGTAACCATGGCAACGCGTCAACTAGAAACCGAGCTCATTAAAATATTGCAGTTGAGATTGTATAGCGAGCCGGTTGCCATGGCAACGTATCAATAATGATTTAGGTCGCAGAAATACGTGCATTTCTCGGTAGCTAGCTCTGACAAGAGACCTATTTAATTAGGCCAAGTTCATGAACAGTCTGAATAGGGAGAGATGCTTACGTCATCGTTAAGAGGCCTCGTTATAGGCGCTTTTAATTAAGCGCTAAGATATTTTATTTGAGTACTTTATTTTTGGTAAGTGACTACGCTGTAACTGCATAAGTGAAGCGATGACAGGTTAAGCAACTCTTGACGCGGTCGGTCCGTAGATGGGTGACCATCTTTGTCGTAACATGATAAAGATGTTTTCTCCGTGTTTCTCAAGACATGTTGAATTATGGGTCCCGGTTGTTATTCCTACATCTTTGACAGTCGTTACAAGTAGTCAGAAGCTTGAAGAGTCTGACAACCAGTCTAACCAAGGGGTATCGTGTTGTCTGTAACTGGGTTGAGGAAGTCAGATAAGCAGTCGCTCCTTGTAAAACACTGGCACTTAGCTGAATCCGGTTAGATTGGAAGCCGAGCCCAGCATAGTTAGGAAAAGGCTAGGACTAAGTTTTAAAAAGTGAAAATTTTGTTTTAAAAATAATATTTTATTGTGGACTACACAAAAAGCATTGTTAAAAACCAACCATTAAATAAATATACGAATAACTTTACTTCCCCACGAAATTATTATAGATCGGTAATCCCTTGAAACATGCATCTATTAACAGCGTACGTTAACAGCATCCCTGTTAAATAAAGTGCTTTAAAATGATGTAATACTTTGAACCTGTTAATCCCTTAAAAGCCTCTCCGCCTCCGACCTACTACCAAAGTAAAATTACAGTTGTGCGAGCGAGACACCGCTATTTAGTATATATCGCCGTCCCGCTCCCACATCGAGCCTCAAGCTCTGATAGAACATAGTTAAACATTGCTGCCAAAAATCCGATGCAATCCGCGGATTCAGAAGTAAAGTTATTTATTTAATAAAAGCATTGTTTTTAATAATATTTTTCTGATAATATTGAGGAAAAACTCGCTATAACTGCATAAGTGTAGCGATCACAGGTTTAGCTACGCTTGACGCGGTCGATCCGTAGATTGGTGACTAGCTTTGTCATAACGAGTTCCTCCATGTTTCGGAAGGCACGTTAAATTGTGACTCACGGCTGTTATTCCTACATCTTTGACAGTCGTTACAGGTAGTCAGAAGCTTGAAAGTCAGACAACTAGTCTGACTAAGGGGTATCATGTAGCCCAGGTAACTGGGTTGCGGAGGTCAGATAGGCAGTCGCTCCTTGTAAAACACTGGTACTTAGCTGAAACCGGTTAGACTGGAAGCCGACCCCAACATAGTTGGAAAAGGCTAGTCCGATGATTTTCTGTTGACAGGGAGATGAAATTGTCTGCCAAAAATTTACCCTATCAGATTGATTATATTTTTCAAGTTGAAACGTGACGCCAACGCCATATTGCCGTTACGGACTCCCGTTACATCGTCGTCCAGTTACGCCCTAGTCGCGCACAAAGAGGTTTTCTTTCAAAAAGTATTGAAACTACTTCAATTCATTCAATTGTTGTCTGATAACTTTGAGAGTATCAATAGCGATGCTTCAAGAATACTCATTATAGAGCTGAAAAGGAAATTAATAGGAGCTCTCGATAACCAACTTCTTTACAAGTTGGTGGTGCGAGCGAGAAGGCGCTATACAAAGTATATATCTCTGTCTTGCTTCAACTGCAACGATACTTGAGACGGTGGTTTTGAAGTATTCGGTAGTTTGTTAGCGCACTCAAGTATTCGTTTACAGTAACTTCAGAGGAGTTTTTATTAATATTAGTATTTTTAATTTGATTATTACAGTTTCTGTTTATACACGACGGCTTTTGACTCAAATATTGAACTTTCAAATTCAATTTGTATCTGTCTCGGTCTTGCCTTTCAACTGGAATTTACTGCAACTGGATAATAGGGACTGATTCTTTTACGATATATTGTGAATTGGTATCAATGAATTAACATTTGAAAACTATACCGTGTTTAGGAAGGCACGTTGAATTGTGAGTCCCGGCTGTTATTCATACATCTTTGACAGTCGTTACAGGTAGTCAGAAGCTTGAAAGTCTGACAACCAGTCTAACCAAGGGGTATCGTGTCATCCCAGGTAATTTGAGGAGATTAGATATGCAAATCGAGCGTGCGTAAATAAGATTCAAAATACTCAAATAAAAGTGTGAAGTTAATTACTCACATACACCAATACAATAATCAGTTCTCAATAGCTGAGTCCCTGTGTTACACACCCTATGACGTCACCCATACAACAATCTTTCCAAATAATTACCCCGAACACTAAACGTATCACTATAATTGGTTCGGCAGACCGTTAAATTTCTATTCTCGAACGTGATTGGCCAGAATCGATGCTGCACGATAATGCTGCATGCATCCTGTACAGAGATTGGTCGAGCTTGAACTTGCTTTGTAGTCGCAGCAGGGTGTAATATGCAAGGTATTATCGGCGTCCAGTTGTGTATGTCTGAGTGGATTAATTATCGCATGGAACGATACAAGCAATTGGTTGCATTATATAACCACTTAGATATTATAAGCGTAGATTGATTATTATCAACCTATAACAGGTTGAGCTGTTTATGTTCTGTCCCTTGCTTGTAGATAATTGTTTATATTGTTTGTCTATCTGTCACCAATCGTTCGTGTATGTCATGAACCGTGAAAGGTATTTTTCTTCCGACACTTTTATACACTCATTTTCTTGCTTGTTTGTTTGTCGTTCCAGTTGGATTTTTGCAAGTCAATTTTGAGGCACTTCCCGATAAGCTAGCAGGCTGAAATTTTTAGGGTAGCTTCAAACCCGATGGCAAAGCAATTTACAAATACAAAAACCCCCAAGACACAATATTTGTATATTCACATGCATTCAAGTCATAAGCACTTAAACGCCCAAACTCTGAAAAAGCATTTGTGGTTCACACAAACGTTCATTTTAATCGAAAAAAAAACTCGTTAACAGATTGCCTGAAATTCATGAAAAGAGAAACTATACGAATCCGGGTATTAGCCAAAAACGTTTTCAATATGAATTGTATGTATGTATGGTTTCATGCAATCAACGAATGTAAAATATTTATGAAATATTACTTTTTTAAAGTCACGTTTTTATATTCGGATATCGGTTTCATTACGAAACACGTTTTTTGGGATTACAAAAGCTTTTTGTACTGTTTTTAATTTATAAATGTGCTATCGTCGTGAAATATCGTCTATTATGGTAAAAGGTACGCCTATCTGTACATCTGTCACCAGGTTCTTACTCATGAAATGTGATGGCTAGAATTTTTATTTGAAATTATCGCGTATGATGTATTTTTGCTGCCGATATAACGAAAAATTAAGTTCGAGGTTAAGCAACAGTTGTTACGGCCATACACTTGATATTGGGTGACAAACAAACTTGTAGACGCGTCACAAATATTTTTTTCACTTATTTGAATTTCCAGTATCGCGCGACCGTCTCACAATAGACATACATATTGAACTTAACAACAACAATATTTGAGCTATTAACGCAAATAATAATATTCTAAAAAAAAAGTAAACTACACTCAAAATATCAAACAACTAGCTGTTGCCCGCGACTTCGTTCCCGTGGGTAGAAGAAGATGTAAGTTATGATTTATACCCGTCCTGTTTTTCTTTCACATTTTCCATTGTATCTTCGCTCCTATTAGTCGCAGCGTGATGGTTTATAGCCTAAAGCCTTCCTCGATTAATTGTCTACTCAACACAAAAAGAATTTTTCAATTTGGACCAGTAGTTCCTGAGATTAGCGCGTTCAAACAAACAAACAAACAAACTCTTCAGGTTTATATATTAGTATAGAAGTATAGATTTAAATGGCCGACAAACCGCGCCACCGCTAAATACAAAATATTAGAAACAAATTCTAAATTCAAAACAAAACTGAAATGCAAGCTTCATTCCGGCTCATATCTCCCGTTGAAAGTCTGTATTCAATTTTAAACTCTATCTCTGCGGACATAAGTTTGAGACTCGCTTATCATGTACAGATAAGTGACGTGCGTGTGGTGGTCACTCGTTGTCGGGACCGCCGCCATTTTAAATGAGCAATGATAAATGGCGCGCTTCTGAATTTAAAAACTTGTCCTTTATATTTTGAAGTGTTATTTTTGAAACCGCTTTTTTTAAAAAGAATTGTACTGTTTTTTTAATTTGTTTTTTTTTTAACTGGCTTTGATGATTCTTTCTGACTTTTAGTTGTGTATTTAGAGTTTTATTTTGTTTCTCGAAGATGTTTGTTTAGCTAAACCTTAATGAATGTCAGTGTCTTACAATCTATACTTAATATTAATGAGGTGAAGAGTTTGGTTGCTTGTAGCGGTAATCTGAGAAACTTAAGTCAGATTTGGACAATTATTTCAGTGTTGGAGAGAGAGCCCATTTATTTAGTAAAGCTATAGAAATTATACTGTCAAGCTGTTATTAACAGGAGCAGAGGAGTAATGCTACCATATTACAAAAAACTGAAAGAAGAAGATGCGTGCAATTTAAAACTATTAATCCCTTTTTTTAATTTTACTCGATCCTGCACTCAAATGCATACGACACAAATCATTACACCGTTGAACCATCGTCCCATTTTCGTAATGACAGCCAAAAAAACGCAAGCTCCATTTTCCTGATTATTATTTAAATAAATTGTTACAAATGAAGTGAAATTATTGTCAACTTAAGCGCTCTTCACGATATTCTGTCATTAACGTTTTCTTACCAAATCCAATCAAAAACCAACCTTAATAACTATAACTTAAAGTCGATTATTGCATAACATTGACCCAACTAAGAACAACTGTCAATCAAAATACGACTTTGTTGTTGACACGTTAAGGTCCACTTTCGGTTCACACGGCCACCAATGACGTCAGGTTCTCAATTCGTATGTGATTGTCATTAACACGTTTTGCATACGATACGGCAGCCGGTTATCCGGTCGCCGTACGAGAGTATTCCGGGACTGAACCGGTTAGTTAACTTTTGATGGCTTATTTTAATATTTGATATTGAAAATGTAATAATTATGTTCGATAATTTCTGAAAAATTGAGAGTTTGTTTGTTTGCTTGAACGCGATAATCGCATGAACTACTGATCCGATTATGAAAAATTCTTTCAGTGGAGGACAATAAGATAATAGATGAATAGAAGCAGATAATAAAACTATACATTTCAATTCCTAACTTATCATTAAAGTTATATCGATAATATTGTGATGAAAATTACTCGTAGCTCAGTACTACGCCTACGAAGTCGCTACGAAATAACGTAGGCTAAACCTGCTACAAATGCTACGGCCAATTCTTGTAGTAAATCCATTGCTATTCTTTTGAAATGATCACATATTTTTTTAGAGTTAGAAACTTATTAATATATCATTTCGTTGTCCTTCTGTCTGTCTGTTTGTCCGATGAAAAAGTTATTCAGCTGATTGCACGGATAGCCGAGTGGTTGAGGTCACCACGACAAACCCACTGAGCGCGACGTGGCGTGGGTTCGATCCCCGCGCAGCACAAGCATTTGTGTGATCCACGAATGCTTATTCTGTGTCTGGGTGTCTTTGTACATAATTATGATTTCTTTATTAGTAAACCCCCGCGACACAAGGATTGAATTCCTTATGTGGGAGTAGTTTTCTTTAAAGAAAAAACGGTATTTTCTCGGAAGGTCGAATAAAGCAGAAAAAGAAAAACTTCTCTCGTGCTTGAATAGTTTTTACACATTTCTAGCGATTCTCTTACTTACATGAAATAAAGAGCAAAAATACCTTTTCACAGTAAATTAAAAATAACTATAAATTCCTTTATCTTCTATATTAATAGAGGGGACGTTTCAATTGAAACCAACCTTCAGAGCTTTGCTAGTGGAATTTTATACTTTACTAGCTGTTGCCCGCGACTTCGTCCCCGTGGGTAGAAGATATAAGTTATGAATTATACCTGCCCTGTTTTTTTTTCACATTTGCCATTGTATCTTAGCTCCTATTAGTTGCAGCGTGATGGTTTATAGCCTAAAGCCTTCCTCGATGAATGGTCTATTCAACACAAATATTTTTTCAATTTCCACCCGTAGTTGATGAGATTAGCGCGTTCAAACAAACAAACAAACTCTTCAGCTTTATATATTAGTATAGATTTGAAAAGTTCTTCCGCGAACTACAAAATAGAGAAACTTTAATTTTTTGCAATATTCGTAGTCGTCCAGGGAAGGTTTAAACAGTGATAAAATATGGAAAAGTTGCGCAAAACATAATTGTGCTTCAACAGTTAAGCGGTAGGCGAGTTAAATAAAGGCGATACAGTGATTTAAAATGTCGTGTGACGTCACTTACTAGTACGCTTTTTACTGGCTAGAGATGTTGTTAGCCAATACCAAATTGCCAAATCGTTACAATTTAATGATGGGATAAAATGAAAAATACGTAGTGAATATTTTTCGAAAATCTATTTTATATAAAACAGGTTTTCATTGTAGGATTTAATCAAATAACTCAAGTTTAATCTCCAACAATTTAGATATAACCTCAAAATATTGAAGCTCTATCTAAATATAGTTGCATAGCTTTAGAAGGAAATTCATTAAATTTGTTTGATGAAGAGATTTTGAAAGTCAAACTATCTACCTAACTCAATTAGCTTTCATCTCCAGACTTTGCTAACATTCGGCTTGCTCTGTTGACACAGCTCACAATGAGATTGATCTTATTAACCACTTCAAATTTATGTTAACGGTTCGAGCGAGTCCTGAGGCGCCGCTGCAACGGGGAACTTTGTTTGAAAATTGATTTTTCATGAAAGTATTAGAGTTTTCTTAAGTAATTATTTGAGGTTTGGTAGAAAAGGTTGGTCACCTACTTTTTACACATGAAAGAATGGACTTAATGTCTGAGGCATTCTCTAGCAGACAATTTTGGGGTGATGCAAAAATTGGCATTGGCAAAATGAGATGTAAAACTCTCGCACTAAGGAATTTAATACTTGTATCGCTTTTTTACAAACATTCTAGTCACATGTTATACACCCAGACTCAGGACAAGTATTTAAGGATAACACAAATGCGTGTCCTCCGCGGGATTGAAGTTCTGTGGGTTTGGCGTGGTGACCTCCCACTCGGCCGATTAATTTTTATGAATCCACCCGATTTCCGCCCGCATAGATGGGTAGATAGGATACCTATTATATTTATCAAAAAAATACTTCGCCTATTTTAATCTAAGATAATTAAACATTCCAATTGTGAAAGAATTTTCGAAATCAGTCCAGTAGTTTTTGATTTTATTCATTACATACGAGTCTTTTCTCTTTATAATATTAGTGTAGATTAGTTTTTCTTTAACCTATTTCTATTAAGCCCTCAATATCGCTTATCCGTATCATATTTACCGGTCCTTTCATACTCGGCCTTAATATTCCAAGTTCTCCCAGCGATGCATGCTACCCTAGTATTTGCCTAGTCTAAAAACTTGCGCGCTTAACTTTGATGTGGATCTTCTGAGTAAACTTTGTGACAAATTACTTTGTGAGTAATTACCGAGGTGGGTTTCTTGCTCCAAATTTATTAGTTTAAATTGAACAGGTGTATAAATGGTGTTATAAAAGTGATGACCCATGTTTCAAGCATAGGGAAATCGTATCGTGTATTCAGAGGCAGATAAGTCATATTAGAAAATGTTTGTATTAAAAAGCTACCAGTTATATTGACCGTTTTATCAAGCCTCTTCACTAAACTAATTTACTTTATTATTAATGTGAAAACTCTCACTTTGAACTATCACGTATCAAACGAGAAAAAAGAAACGGAAAAAATAAACTCTGTAATTCCAGTAGCGATAAGTTTAGACAGCAAATCCTCATTAATCCCTGCAACACTAGACTAATTCAACTCGAAAACTACAAAGAAATCGCGGCTAAGTCCACAAAAGTGTCACTAGATGTGAATCCAAAGTCCCAGCAAGCTTCAATGCAAGTCCGCTTTCATTTTCACTGAGCGCCCGTGAAATCGGTGGATGGAGGTTGAAGCTGTCTATTTGTTGATCTGGGCCACGCTCCCGCCTCTTACAAGTATTAAATAATAAAATAGAAATGTGCTGGAGGTCGGTCGAAGGTCGATGTTAGCTAAAAGCATTGGTAATACATTAAGAGGAAGCCTGCAAGGTTAAGGTCTCGCGACGAGGTGCAGCTGCATATAGAACTGTCGAGTTTTATGATGTGCGGAATCTGGTGGACTGTCAGATTGTTTTTATAGATGAATCGATTTGTCTACCGTGAGTATTAAATGTAATCAAATCGAAAATAATTCTACGGGAACATGAAATCGGTTATAAACGTGTGGTTCTTTCATCCATACATATGTACCTACAAACTTTCGTATTTTTAATATTAGTAGGATTTATTTAGGAATATTCTTAGACTAGCTGTTGCCCGCGACTTCGTCCCCGTGGGTAGAAGATATAAGTTATGATTTATACCTGCCCTGTTTTTTTTCACATTTTCCATTGTATCTATGCTCCTATTAGTCGCAGCGTGGTTTAAAGCCTTCCTCAATGAATGGTCTATTCAAGACAAAAATCATTTTTCAATTTGGATCAGTAGTTCCTGAGATTAGCGCGTTCAAACAAACAAACTCTTCAGCTGTATATATTAGTATAGATTTTTATATCTACTTCATTTTTTGTTTAGTAAAAGTGTAGAATTTCAGATTATCAGAAAACCGAACTCCATATGGTACTGAAATTTGAAAAAAAAAACGATATAATTAAAATAGCTTAAACATGCATTGAAGCATCAATCTCCCACACTCGACGCAAATAAGGCAACGATAAAAATATTGCTTTCGTCTCCATTCATCCTTTGAGGCAACATTAAAAAAGGAGTTCAAAAGGTCTTTCATATTTTTGTATGTCATTAAAAACACAGGCATCTGCATCAGAGCGCGGCCATAACGAGGCCGCAATGCATTTTGTTTGCTCCCTCCCGATTTTATTAAAAATCAAATGGTATTAAATTGTGTCGGTGCATGGCGCGGCGCGCATGCGCGGGCCCTGGCTCGAGACTCCAATTAGCAGCGCGCCTCGCATCTCGCCAGTCGCCAGTCGTCGCTCGTCGCCAGCCCCGCGCGGTCGCTCCCGGTGTCTCTCCCACCGCTCCCAGTAATATTATCCCGTGTTGTGTTCACACTTCACGCGCGAGATTTCACTTCGTTCCGTTCATCTCTGTGTGGTGAGTGATAATATTTCGTTCCGCTTCGTTTCGAGATTTCGAATTTGGAATTGGTATGTCTTTTGAATTTTATTGTGTATTTATTTCTTTTTTATAGATTTTTTTATTTAATGTGATTTATTGGGTTTTAATTATTTATATTATTTTTAATTTTAGATTTTTTTAATTCGAATAGAAATCAAAATTACATTACATTTTTTTTTCGCTGGCTACTTTGTAATTTCAAACAAACGTTATTTTAAAATTGCGAGTTCTTAGCGATTTGCGACATAATATCTGCTGTGCCGTGTTAATAAGGCGAATATTTCTACTTCACAAACAGTTTAATCAAAACCAGAGAACAAATTAATAAACCACAAAGAATATGCTTAAATATTATTTCGATAATTTCAATTATATTATTAACCAATTGTTTCGCAATAAAGCTGTAATCCTGTACGAATTTAAAACCGAGGTAGTTGAAACACGTTTTAATTAGCTTTAATTAAACCTTTAGCAGTTCAATCATTTTACCTTGCAGTGTTAAATATTTCTTTTTCACGAACACCGGGCTTAATGAGTGTGCAGCTTCAGGCCACACGTTACGCCAGCTTCAATAGCAACCAGTTGATACGAGTGATGGCTTAATTAAAGTAATACAACGCTCATATTCAATATTCCCGATAAGTCACAAATGAACAATACATTTCTCCGTAAAGATAACGTTCGAATCATTTTAAAATTAAAACCGCCGCAAGTGTATCAGCTCGACGTTTAAATATTCAATTCGTGTTTCGAATTCGGCGTTCGGAATTCAAAGTTTAAAATGTATAGAATAAGTATGGTCGCTCAAACTATGTATGTGTGCACAAATTGAGAGTTCCAAATAATCTGCATTGTTTACGTTGAACGCTCGCCGACTAATTAGAGAATCTAAATTTAGCGCGGGTAAATAATTGTCTAGGACCACAATTTGCTGCGTTGCCGGTGCAATATTGATTGCCGTTGGAAATTAGATGAAGTGTATTTAACTCGGCTAGCGGCCACTGGAAATTCGGTAGACCGCAGCGCGCGAAAGTATTTACTCGCAACGAATAAATTTAAATGGAGTTCAACTTGCTTTTGTTTTCGCCATCGAGTGAACCGACCGATCCAATAGAGATTTATAACGTGTGAAATACGTTGGATTTATTGCAAATTTTACGGTATTCAGGTACTTAGATTTGGGTTCATTAAAATTAGAATACTTTTTCGTTTCGTTTATATTCTGACAGTAAAAATTTCATTTTATTTTTGAGTTAGTTACAAGACTATTACCTAATGGTCCTTAAATGTTGTACCTACCTACGTATCTACACAAAATTGCAAAATTATTATTAAGGCAACGTGCGGACGTCGACGGATATTGTCAATATTCGCCGTGACGCTCGGGCGGCAATTGAATTCCGCTGCCCACAGTGCAAACCGCTCCTTACAAAAGCGGCTGAAAGAATTTGTCCGCGTGTACATTATTTTGAACAAGTACAAAAAAAAGTATGGTCATTTAAAGTGTCTGTAATTAATCATTTAAAGGTTAATTAACGCGTTCTTTTAGATTGCGGTACTGTTTTCTCTTGGAGGTTTTCAAATACGTTTTTAAATAAGACTTTGCAGTTGTAGAAAATAAATACTTACCGCGTTATACCTACCGGCTTCTATCACACTTTTATTATAAATGTGAGTGTGCTTGTTACCTGTTCACGCTCCAAAACGGGTGAACCGATTTCGATGAATTTTTGTATAGAGATAGATGACACCTTAAACCTTGAGACTAAAATAAAAAAATCTTATTTTTCATATTTTAGTATTAAGTATATTAACAAAAAAAAAACTCTTTTAAATTAAATATCCCCAAACAGTTTTTCGTTTGCTGTTTCAACATGATTTACTCCAATTTTTCCGCTTATTTAAACCTAATTAATTTAAAAGCGTGTTTATTATACATTTAAGAGAAATTGTTTACGTAACGTTTATATTAAATATTAAATATCGTAGGTATATGAAAACATGGACTATTGCAATTGAACCACAGTCGCTTGTTTATTTTGTACTGGTGAAATATGTTATTGTTTAAATAGCATGTTTTGCATATTCCATGGCTGTATGATATTGGAAATACAACGTTGTTTATTGATCCGAGTACTCGAAGTTTATTTTGTTATACATGTTGTTTCGTGACGCCACGGAGTATGCTCGTGTTTTTAGACCGGTTCGAAAAAAGAGGAAGCATATATATAATGTTATATGTCTTCAATTTAAAAAAGTTATCACTAAAAATCATTTGAATCCAATTGTATGAAAAAAATAGATACCATTAGGGACTCCACTCCACCAACTACCTTACAAATTCACAACAATTATTATTATTACCCAATCCTATAATTTGTATAAAAATATTAAAAAAAAAAACCATAAAATTTCCAAAACATCCCTCGTGTAAATTAAAACTATATTATTCTCAGTGGGCAACAATTCACAAATGTTGCCACATAAAAAAATAAGAACGCTAAGTGCATTCCGCACAACGCTTACAGAACGTGGCTGATGTGGGAGTATCATGTGATATTATTAACATTTAATTACGGCGCGCGACACAGCGTTAACTAATTTTTGATTAGTACGAGCGCGAACTAGTTAATTTAGCGGTAACTTGATACGTTGGAGCGAAAGCAAATTGATTTTCAATTAATATTTTACTGAATATCCATGTATAGTCTTCATTAGGGGACTGGGGAGTCTGTTGCGCCGTTTCTCCTCTCACAGCAAACGCACATAAAAAGCGGTGAAGGGTCGGCGAAACTAGGTGCTGTCCAATGTAATCTAACCTTCAAAAAGTGCTACTTAGTAGCCCAATTTGAATAAATTACTAAATTAATTTATTTTATGGTAACGGTAAGTTTTCCTTCTGGTTTCCCGAGGGCATCATCATTATTCCCTAGCCCCTTATTCCAATTAGTATTTGAAGTCGGCGCAACATGTCTTCTTCTTCCATACCTTTCTATATGACGTCATCTCACATGCTAATGCCTCTATCTATCAGTTCAGTCTACGCAGGTCCAATGCTGGACATAGGCCTCCCCCAAGTTGTACCAGAACGCCAGGTCTTCCGCTTTCCACATACAGTTGCACCTTGTTTGCCAGCGGTCCATCGGGCTCGGGGCTACTGCCTTTCCGATTCGTGATCTCCACTTCAGGACTCATTTGCTCCAAAAGCCATCATGTTGTGGAATTACCAACGTTTTTTTATTACACACTTGTTTGTTTGTCGTTCCGGTTGGATTTTTGCAACTCAATTGTAAAGCACTTCCCGATAAGCTAGCAAGCTGAAATTTTTAGGGTAGCTTCAAAGCCGATGTCAATGCAATTTAAAACTATAAAAACGGTTAGATTTTGATGAAATTATAATGGAGTGACACTTAAAATATGGGTTTTTGGATTTTTTAAATCTATAAATTTATCTGTATGAATATCATATATCTATCATATATCCACAACTACATTTTTAGGATTTCTCGAAATTGAATATGGTTAAAGCACCCTAACAGTTATTCTCAAAATAAAAATGGCGGGAATAATAACGCACTAGTTTTTTCCATTCTCTGAAAGAATCGCAACACATAAGTTTAATTCTTACCTATGAATTTCTATAACAAGGTTTGTCTAGAACTGCAATCGCATTATGAACGTTAGACAGAATTTCTCGGTACCATTGCGAGTCTATTTACAATATTCTAATATTCCTTTGTTTGTGTTCTGTTGAATTCGCCCACGCTCAGATTCCGAGCTTGTCAAACTATATGCTGCGTATCAGGATTATCGATAATATTCATACGTCGTTATGTTGTATGCAGAAGTCGGTCTGTCTGTCTGTTGTGCACCCACACAGCGGGTTTAGCAGCTTGTGGAAATGTCACAGGGTAATCCGAGGAATATTATAAACGCGAGAGTTTGTATGTATGGATGTATGGATGTTTGTACCTCACATGATGTACATAGATAGTTTATAACCAGGATTAACACATAGGATGGATTTTATCAGCTAGTCAACATAATATTAAGAAGTCGTAGGCTTTAAAAACGGCTTTTCTTGCTAGTTGACCGCAAAACTAGAGATAAAATCCATTTCTCATTTAAATGGTTGAGGACTATGAAACATTAAATGTTCTGTCAAACGTCATACCTTCGAAACCAAACGCAATGAAATGAAAAACGTGAAAGCAAAAAAACGCATTCTTTTTTTCAAATTTCAAACACGGAATATTCCACAAAACGTTACAACTAGCGGCGTGAACAATCAAATATTTGAGTCCAACACGTCGGTCGGTCGACGTGCGACGGTGTCTCTCAATAATTTAGTTCAATCAAATCTTTTTTGACATATTCCAATTTTATTCGTGCACAAATATTTCACGTGCCAATAAAGATGGCCGCCGAAACAAGACTAATTAATAATCCCACTTGAATAAATTCGAAAAGAGAATTCCAATTTTGGAACGTTCGAATTTTTAAAAATAAATTTCAAGTTGTAAGCTTATTAGATCAGGCTTTGGGTATTAATACAATATTCCATTTTACTTTTTCATTATATTCACGGTTTGCGCGCGTGTAGTCGGCGTATCGTTTTCGCATTGTTAGCCGGCCCTTGTGTAAAACGCAGTGGCATTAATCTGCAAAATTTCACAGGAGTTTTTATTGCGAAAGGGAATTATGTGAATACGATTGATGCGGAATTAAGCGCTATTGTCTTTCCAGCGTTTTATTGCGGCGGTTTGTAGTTGTGTGTGTTTTTTAAATTAAATTTTAGTATGACGTCGAGTGGTCACTTAACATGGAATTTGTGAAGTGACTTTTGAATAAATGTTAAAAACTGTAGAAATCACTTAATTGTCGAATTGAAGATATTTGTAGGAAAATCTTTTCGATGTATAAAATGTACCTTCGCTTGTTTGCAACAATTTTCCCTTATTTTACCTAAAAACCATAAAGTCAAGTTTTTTCAGTAACATAAAAACTGAAGTTGACATTACAAATTAAACAGCATTTCTATTTTAAATCTTAAAATTAAAATAATATTCATACGTTTTGATGTGGTTATTAAATGTTATAAATAAACTCTATAAATAATTTTAAATTGCATGGGCTCGGTATCGCTTTCCGAACGTAACGTGGGTTGAGGGTTGAGTGACAATCGGTTCTGTAGTAGCGCCCACACGGCCTACACAAATATGCATTCGGGAAAATATCATAATTAAATTGACGTTTAAATTGCTCCGTCCATTTAAGCAATTTAAAACTCTATTTTTAGACGCAAAAGGTAGGTTTTCGTTAATTGATGCAGCTATTGTTGTGACGTTTATTTTCGGAACGCAATTTGATTCGAAAAGAGGTTTACACCGCTTTTCGATTGCAACCGCTTTTTGATTTTAAAATAGGAATCATGGTATTAAAGCGATTTAAAATACCAACATTATTATTTAAATGTATTGTTCAGTTGTCTACATGATTTATGTCGTAATTGACCGTGCACATTGACAATTTAATTTAATAAGGAGAAAATTGATTTAGTTCTATTATTATTAAATTGAAGATAATAATTACGCATCGTAAATCGTTTCTAGCCTTTTAAAGCACTGATGTAATTTCATACTTAAATTTATTGAACTAGTACATAAATGAGATTGCTATTTTTTTTTATCGGTGTCAATATGTAAGTGTGTTTTTTTCTCATGAATAAAATTTGACTGCCTCAGCCTGACATATATCATAGATATTATAAAATGGATGTCAGTCAATACAAGCTAACAATTTTTTCTTCTTAAAAAATAAGTTTCCTGCATTAAGGAATTAATACATCATCCTGACACGAGACAAGCATTCGTCTATCACAAAAATTCATATCCCTCGCGGGGATCGAACTCGCGACACGTCGCGCTAATTTCTTGACGTAGCGACGACACCCACTCGACTCCGACCACAAGCACACATCCTAGCCCAGATTCCATCTGCCCTAGATCTACATCAGCAATGATTAGCTAATTGTTCCGAGTATTCGACACATGATAGCCACTGTATTGTACCATTCTCCAAGTACATGACTGACATAGCACACACGTCTTGGCCTCAGTTTAATACCGTAACTGAACAGTCAAAGGAACTAAGATAATGTTATGTGGCCCAAGTAGGTATGTTCTGATGGTCAATGTAATATATGCTTCGGAAATTAGTATTGAAAAGAGTTGTATACAAGCTGATTTTTTTTCCACAACTTTCGCACAACGCCATCTAGTGGCAAACTAAGCAAACCTTGTATTAAGAGTACTAGACGACTGATAAACATCTAAATACATAAATATTGTAGATAATTTACACCCAGACTAAGAAAAAATTGTTGTGCTCATCACACAAACATTTGTCCTTGGTGGGGATCGAACCTTAGAACATCGGTCACTTACCGTCTAGACCAACAGGCCAGTCATATAGTGTTATTTGACAAATCAATCTTTATTTCTCATAGATACATTCTATCTATCTATCTATACATTGCCACATACTAGCTGGTATCAGCGGGTCCACCGAAAATAATCATGAGATCACTCAATCAGAGTAAAAACTATCCTATGTGTTGATCCAGTTTATAAACTATAATTTTATCAAATTTCGTCCAAATCCGTTCATTGGTTTTGCGTGAACGAGTAACAAACATCTTTCTATACAAACTTTCACGTTTTTAATATTAGTATCTAGTATTTTTTAATAAATCTCTTTTTCCATTTTCTTTTATCGCCTCGGAATGTGATGTCGCCTTTTACAACTGCAATAATAATACATTAAGACAATATGTTTGAAAGCCTCCAGAGAGACGCCATCTTGGGATCAGTATTATTTAAAAAAAAAATATAGTCACCACAAAAAATAATATTAAATATTTAATATAATATCCTCTTTGTTGAAATAAAGAACTCGTAATATTTCATAATTAACCAAAAGTAGATCATGCATTCGAAATGTGAATTATATTTTCCGAATCCCCATTAACGCCAGCCGAGAGAATACAAAATGGCCGTCGCATTAAAAGAGACAAAATAAATGCTAAAAAGCTTTTGGAACGTATCCGTATCGTATCAATAATAGTATCCGAGTGCACATTTTTAAATCCCGTATTTTTTTACTATTTTATTACCTGTTTCGTCGTACCTGCAGTTTGCATTTGCCGTCGCTTTGAAATAAAAAGTCGTAAGAAGCTTACGCTATAAAAAGCAGCTAAATGATGAAAGCAATCGTAGGTAAAATGGCAATACCAGGCTTTGACTTAAATAAACAGAAATATGCAATGCCATCGGCTTACATACCTTTTCAGGAGCAACGAAGCAAAATATTTATAAAGAGTTCTCATCCTTTCACCTGTAACAAGAGATTCCATTCCTTTCTCAGTGAATGTGAAGCCTGCAGTGTTTGTCATACATCGCTTTGTTAAACCAGCGTTCGGAGAATTCCGTGCTTTCGACGCAGCAATGTATAGAGTATCGGATTAAGCAACAAGACACGTCCAGGTCGGTCGAGTATCGTGGAATCGGATTAGCGATGTGTGTGTGTGTGTGTGTGTGAGTATTGGATGTAAGCTGTTATGGATTACATTTCAAAACGCTTGGTATATAAAAAAAATATCGACTGTTAATACTTTTTGCGATTTATAAAAAGCGTTCTCGTGTTCAATATGGACGGTGACAATTTTTTATAACCTGTCTTTCTGTACTCTTCCAGATTATTTATTTCATTTGCTGACTTCTATAAGGCACTTCGATTGTCTGGAACGTAAAGAGAATCGATTAGGCTTATCGATATGAATTAATCGAGAGAACTCTATAATCGATTCCCTTCGAATTTCAGTTTAAAAATAACATTTCTTTAACACAAATTTGTATACTACGGACAGTTTTACAAATAATGCTATCTTCACTCGTTCTTATAAGAAAATTAGTTTAAACAATTGCGCACAGTACAGCTTGCTGTGTGCTTAAGACCTATTTAGACAATCTTGTCAAAGGTCTTGGTTATAGTGTTTCCAAAGCCTTGATCGACTAGCTGGCCTTTATTAAGCACACGTGTTACCGCAGGCCAGAGCGGCCTGTATTATAGTACGCCATTTGTGATAGTACACAATATTTGGCTATTCATTATAAAATACAGTTTTACTTTTAACTGATAATTTTGCGTAAGAACTTACTAAAGTTTTTGAAGATCGCTTTCCCGTTTGCTCTTAACGAAACTTATAAATAAAACATATTTTTTCCTTATAAAGGAGCAATACTTTAATAATTTAATTAATACGTGATTTTTTAGTCGTCTTACAAAAGCAGCCCAGTTCATGTTTCCAATGACTAGAACACGTTCATGATAAAAAAATAAGTATTTATGAGATTTGAATAAATTTAAAATGCAATTTTTATTCAATATTATGATGCATTTCGTAGTTTTTTAGAAACACAGCTCTGTTGCGAGCGCGGTCCGAGCCTTGTAACTTGAGGGGTGCGGGCGGCGGCGTTTTTATAATTTTTAAGAGTATTTTCAGATTTCTCTTGTTTAATTTTTCTTCGTACTTATGGTCTTAGTTGATGATAAAAAAATAATAATCGCGATAAGGGGTATTTTGCGTCGGATACATGAACTGGGCTCCTTTTGTAAGACGACTAAAAAATCACCGTGTATACACTAAGGAATTTAATTCTTGTAATGCGAGAGGCTTTTCAAGCAAACAACTCACATGCACAAGAAACTTACAGCATAAGCGTTCGTGGATCGCACAGATGCTTGTCCTACGCGGGGCTCGAACCCGCGACACTTCACCGTGAGTTTATCGAAGGCCTTGCCTTTTAAAAGCTACAACTTTTTCTATACTTTTACATTCATAAAATTTTTCTTTAATTAGCTGATGTGACATTGACATTTAATAATCACTTATTATTGAAAATAGCTATTTCTTTCACATTAGAACATTGATATTTATTGCTAATTTCGCCTATATTAGAGTCTATATTTATCTCTCTCTTTTCTCTCTCTCTATTTATCTGTCCTTTTCTGAAGCTATAGCTATTAGGGACCGAAAGTTCGCCGCCTCTTTAAGTAATTGCTGCAACTGTTATAATAATATCCCACAACTTTCATACAACGCCATCTAGTGGCAAACGAAGCTAAGCTTGTATTATGAGTATGAGACAACTGATATAGAAACTTACTCTCATATATTCCTAAAAACATTCGCAATAAATCTCACGCAGACACAGAACAAATGATCTTGCTCATCACACATTTTTCCTGAGTGGGAATCGAACCCAGGTCTTCTTCAGCCGCTACATAGTAACTTAGAGTAAAAAGTCTTTTGGTCATAATTTCAAAACTCTTTGCTTGCATTAGTCTAATCTCCATAACGGCTGTACCTGTTTTGATGTTAATTTCAGGCATCACTTCGATTGTTCCAACCGCTGTGCTGTTAATCTGCACTCGCGAATCTCTTAAACGCCTGTAGCGAATTTGATGAAATTTTTGCTTTAGCAATTGTATTATGACTATGTGTTATCATTTTAATGTTGTGTTATTAATATATTATTATGACAAATTAATTAATGATTGTTTCGCTTTGTTTCAGGCACAATGTCGCCGATTAGACTGCCATCAGTCCTAGTCAAATGACAATAACTAGAATAAAGGTAAATAGTAATAATTAGTTATTAGTACATAGCCTAGAGATGATAATACGATATTCATCGGCCTAGCCTTTTCCCAACTATGTTGGGGTCGGCTTCCAATCTAACCGGATTCAGCTAAGTACCAGTGTTTTACAAGGAGTGACTGCCTATCTGACCTCCTCAACCCAGTTACCTGGGCAACACGATACCCCTTGGTTAGACTGGCTGTCAGACTTTTTCAAGCTTCTGACTACCTGTAACGACTGTCAAAGATGTATGAATAACAGCCGGGACCCACAATTTAACGTGCCTTCCGAAACATGGAGGAACTCGTCATGACAAAGATGGTCACCCATCTACGGACCATCGCGCCAAGTGTATCGTCCTGTGATCGATTCACTTATGCAGTTATGGCTTAGCCACGATATTATGAGAAAAAAAATATTTTATTACAATCCAGAGTTAAAAAAAATTGCTTCGTTTTTAAATGAACTATTAGAAAATATTTCAATGTATTGCTCTGCTTATTGTAGTTTAGTTACACCCTTCAAATCATTTGTGAGGTCCTCCTTGCGAACTTTTCGACAAAGTTTTTAAACGCACATGAATTTAAAACAAGACTGGTGTTTGTCATTAATTGACCTGTGACTTTTGACTTCTCAGTCCTACAGTCCTATAAATAATCACTGTGAACTATTTTCATATACCTAGTGAAAGACCTCTTTTAGTATTTTAGACTCAAGACTAGGTGAAACATCTAAAAAAATAAAAAGGAATAATTCACTGAAAAAATCAAACCTCAGACGCAGATTCAAACCTGGGACTCCTGGCTGTAAGCGGCAGTCGCTGTCCGTAAGCTACAGACATCTCTAACCAAGAATTTAAACGGGCATTTTCTAATTCTCCAAAATTTCTAAAGTCGCATTATCATCTCTACCGCTCTCCAAATACTAACAGAACCTTTTTATTCTATGATATTATGTATATTTATTTATTTTGTAGTAACTACTACGATTTAATAAGCGGAGAGAACAGCTCGGGATCAGACATAAGGATGCATAGTTGTCAGATTGTGACGTCTGTCGAGTTGACACAAACGTCTGCCAGCGCAAGTAATTTGTGAATTATCATTACTTTATCAAGACTATCTTTAGATAGTAGGTTTTTTCTTCGATTTAACCAGGATAATTGTAGGTTCTATCTAAATGTTGTAGGAGAGAATTCAAAAAGACCGCTGTCTTGAATAAACGCCGGCGGACGAGTAAAGCTTGAGATATGCTTACTGTATGCGCGAGGAATGTGAGAGGGAGACAAAAGACAATCCATGACGTCATTTGTTACTCCCAACAGCAGGCTCTAAGTCATCTTGTCTGAAGGATTGCAACGAATGCCATACACCGACACAAAAACGCGGATGACGTAGCACGGCGGTTCAGGTTTAGTCAGAGTCCGACACTATCCATTTCCTCCCCCGAAGGAGTGGGTGTCCATGAGGATTCGCCCGCCTTAAATGCGCCGATGGCCGAGTGGTTAACGTAACCACGCCAAAATCCACTGTACGCGACGTGTCGCGAGTTCGATCCCCGCGGACGACAAGCATTTTTGTATTACATAAACGCTGGTTTTGGTATTTTTTGAATGTTTTTGAATATTTTCGAAAAATCTCTCAAAGTAATGATTACTGATATTTCTTAATGTGGTTATAATGTGCACCGCTGGCGTTTATACTGGACAACGGTCTACGTACTTTCTTAGATCGAGAATCAGGGATGATGTCAATACATTCTACTTTTCAAGCCTAGGTGTAGGCTTTTATGACTCAAAGATATAAAAAACTTCTTATTAAGTATGCCTCCACAATTAATAGTTAACAATACATGTTTAAATCTTGATTAAAACCTCTTTCTATATGGACTAAATTGCTATATTGGAATCTAGGTTTCTTCAAGACATTTTCCTTAATTAATTTTAAAATTAACGACAGCACATACAGATGAGATATATTTGTACAATTATTTACGGTGATCTAATTCACAAATGGCTGAGTTCCAAAGTGACAATTCTTTCGACTTGAGACCTCATCGCCCCGTCAGCTTATGATTAAGTACTCCTTTTAAAGTCTAAAACTAGTCAGAAAATTAAGATAAATAAGCATCTGTAAGCCGTTGCATCTTTTAACTACGTCCATAAATCATTATCATGAAAATTAACAAAATGTCTGACTGTCTGTCTCGTCTGAGGTCACAAGACAAACTGTTTTGACAAACATTGATTGACCTCTGCGCCTAAGGCTGGCTTAAAACACGCATTTAACAGAAAAGAGAACGAAAAAAAAAGTGTTCTAAATTTGAATGACCGTGAAGATTCCAAATTCAAATTGCAATGAGAACAAAACACGATCAGAGAGTTCGATCTCCGTGAATACTTGTAGACTTATTTCTCGTGTTAAAGTGCTGTTGTTAGTTCGTTTGTTACATTGATTGTTGATTTGTATGTATGTTTGTATAGTGTCGGGAGCGCTCATGAGACAGTCGTGTCACCGCTTGCTGGAACATCAACACCCGGGGGAGGAGGAGCCCCCACTGTACTCGCCCATCGACCAAATTTCAGGTACTTTTTAATATGTATTTAGATATAAGATAAGAAAGTGCTAGAGATTGGAGCGAGCGAGGATGTAGAACAAATATATTTAAAAAAAAGTTCTTTTCAAGCAATTTTTTTAAGATAAAGAAATTTCGGTCTTATTGTATTAAATTAAAATAGCAATGACGAACAATATGATCAGCCTCCGTTTTAAAATCGATAGCAAAAATTACTTAAAAAGGGATGTTTAAGATTCTCAAAATAAACGTCAAAATCGGTTTAGTTTCCAGATGTAAAGGTGAACATATTAAACTCTTAAGTAAATACTTTCTTTGATTTCACACTACAAAAACACCCATATATATAAACAAAAAGAGAATCATTCAAATTGAACCAAAAGCTTTCGAGCAATCATCAAAAATAAAATACAAGAGAATAAATTTAAATTTCCCATTAAACACCAAAGTTCCTTTGTACTAAAGCCCGCAAAACACCAACTCATTAAACGAATAAAACACAAATCCCCACTCATTCAATTAATAAAAATATTCTCGCTTTATTTCGAATTAATAAATGTAATTCGCTCGAAAGTTACCATTGCAACTCACGCCGCGCTCGCTCCAAACTCGCCGCACAAAGTTACGAGAACGTGAAGATCAAAGTTATCAGCTAACTCCAGTCCAGTCAACATTCATTCTATGCCAAGGGTACTAGGCCAAGCTAGGGCCGCGGCCTTAATGTGGGCCGAGCTCTCATTCATACTCGAGGCCCGCTAGGCCAATTGAAAACTTTACAGCGGGAATAATCCTTTTTTAAAATTGTTCCCTTTTCGAGATGTGTTCGTTTCGTTGTTGTTGTTGTTCGCTTTTCGATTGTCTTTTGTTTTCCAATTATTGCGAGCGCAGGTGAAGTTTGAAGTCTATTTATTTACATTTTCATTTATTTATCACTTGCCTGCATTACAGTGCGACCGATGTGTGTGTGGGATTTCGTGTTGATTTTGTTTCATGTGAATTTTAATGTTTGTTCATTTCGCTCCGAATTTTATGCTTATTCAAACGTGTCTATGCTTTGTTTTTGTTTATGAGATAACATTATGTTGCATGCGTTCTTTTTTGACACACTTTTCGAGCTAGAAATTTAACTTGAATTTAAAGAATGTTTTGTTACTATACCGTTTATCTCTCTCTGACGCAATATCCGTTATGGAACTTTCAATTGAGAGCTGACACGTGTAACGACAATAGGCATGCGATAAAAATAAACCACAAAAACACCCGCGCCACCTCCCAGCGAAAAGGCAATTTCGAATATTTAACGCAGTATTTCTAAACGGCGACATTTTTTGTTCATTTTCAACCGTTTGATCCAAAATAGACTTTCCCTTGCCGCACTCGAACAGTTTGTCAACCACAAAGTTGACCGCGTCAAAGGTTCCAACGTCAATTACGCCTCACTTTCCCGAAAAGCGGGATTTTTCCCCAATATCTGTCACTGTTGTGTACCTGACACACCCGGTTTTAACCGAACAATACAGGATATTAAAAAAAAAAACGCGTTTTGTATTTCGAACGAACAATGGCCGTGAGCTATTGTCTTTACAGAACAAATGCATATTTTGTTACGCTCTATTCAAAAACGCACGATTAATTTCGATTTTTAAAAAATAGAATAGAATTTTCTATTTCTATTTGAGGATTTTTTTTTATATATTGCTGTCTATAAATGGAATTCAGTTTTGAAATCAACAGCCATTGTGTTTCAAATAATATTGTGTTCGAATTATATTCGATTTTCAATTTTATTTTTGAATAATAATTAACTTCGAGCACGTCCGCGTCACGCGTAACACTGCGTAGGTTGTATTCATAAATGTACAAACCTATTTTTATTTGTATTTTTATTTCTTTTCAATTCTAAAATAAAAGCTCATTCTATTTGTTGATTTATGCATTGATAGGAACTAAATTATTTTTTATTTGCGATTATTTTTACTGGCTTCGACAAGGAGGTGATTTATCAATTCAGGCTTTCAAATTGAAATGTATAATGAATGCTTACAACTTTATGTATGATTAAATATTATACAAATTTCTTTTCTCAGGTTATGAAGTTAGCTGATAACTTGAATAAAACTACGCTGATAATAATAACAGTACATTGCAACGAATTTTCGATTCAATGTCAGACGACAGCAATTCAATTCTATTCGGAGGCTTAAAACCTCTTTTTTAATGAACTAGTTGCAGTTGAAAGGAGGTGAGAAAGCGCATTTCACTTCGCAGTCACAATCACGTGACTTACAGAAACAAAAACTTCAATTAATTGAAGCGTTATTTATCGACGTTGACTATTGTCAGAATGTCATTCAGCTAATGGGAAAGATCTGTAGCTTTATAACTTTGAGAGATAAAAGACATCGAATACGACAAATACGATGTTTCGAGTTTTAAATATACTTAAACAAAATCAATGGTTACAATTTAAAGTCCCAATTACAAACATTCAAATACCACAATTAAACGTAAAATTATAATCAAACCAACGAGTTAATACCAATTACTTACACGCAAATATTATTGGCGATAATTGTATGAAACCACATAATTTTAAACGGTTGTGGTCAATACATCGTCGACCACAGTAACCACCGTTCCACTTGTTACCATTCTACCTGTAATCGCTGACCACTAAATTATTATTCGACTGGCAACACTTTGAATAAATATTCATTTAACATGCAACATGTTTGCATTCGGCATTTGAATAATAATATGTTCTATATTTACTTTGTCTAAAATTTAATTAAATAACGTTTATTTTCTGCAAATATTATTCGAAATTAATTTGCGAATTCTATTTGTTTAAATAATATTAGAATTAGAATTGACGTAGCCTATTCAATGATGAGTTTCAAGTGTTATTTGAATTTGGAAATTTGCAGTAATTAATTATAGCAATTGATGCATTTTCAAATGATTATGTAAGTTCGTTCAAATATTTTATTGAATAGTTTCAATTTTTCGAATTGAATAAAAAAAATGAAAATTTACTAAAATTATTATCAGCGTCGTTATTGGGTTTAAAATAAATAGTAAATTAAGTAATATTGTACCTATAACATGGATTTTAAAACCGATTTACTTCATTTTAATACTTTCAAATGAATCGGTGAGAGAATTGATGTTATGGTTACTTATTCGATATAATTATACGCGTTGTAGCATGGTGCGTCAGTTTTAAATGAGTGATAAGATATTTTGTTTGATAATGACTTGAATTTCTTTCCATTATTGAAGTTCAGACTGTAATTAGAGCTGTTTCAGACGAGCGTTCTTTTCGTTGGTTTCTTTTTTACCCCTTAGGGACCCGAAAATAAGCTTAAAACGCTAGTCTGAAACTGGCCTAGAAATATTCAAGTGGCAAATAATTTGTCACGTGCCATGCTAGAACCATACTACGGTACTTTTAGTGACATTTCGTGCAGCACATCATATCATTTCACTGAATCTGTCAACTCTCACCTTTGCCCCTATCTGTCCAATATTGGTGACCAATGTTTCTTAGGTAACACTCAAAGAAAATGTTTGCCCAAACGAAGCCAACATTGGTTCAAATTTTGTCTTGTTTTTACATAAAAGTTATTCGAGTAAGGAGGTTTTATATTAAAAGGTTTAAATTAAGAATATAGATTTATTAAACCGTTGATTCTGATTGTCGTACCTTAATCTTTGACAGTCGTTTAGTCATATGGTACTGACAATATAATCTACGTTAATAAGCCTGAGATTAGCACTACTGATTAAAATATCCAGGAACAATTAAATATTTGCATTACTTACTTTAAAATATAAGGAAACCAGGACACTTGAGAATTAAAATCAAAAGAAAAACCGTAGGCCGTAGACTCGTAGGCTCGTAGACCTTTAGCGTAGCTTGAGTTAAGCTACGCAGGAGTCTGCCGCGAAGCTCTACATCACCCATACGAAAAGAAAGAAAGAAAAATCCTACTAATATAATAAACGCTTAAGTTTGTATGTTTATATGCTTGTTCCTCTTCCACGCAAAAACCACTTTACAGATTTAGACGAAACTTGGTATACAGATAGTTTATAACTAGGATTAGGACATAGGATAGTTTTTATCTCGATTTATAGCCTTCAGGCTATAGCTAGGAACTAATGAAATCATTATAAAAACTGCGCAATATATTTAAAAGTTGATATTACATATTCTTTAAATGTCCTAAGTCCCTATACGGACAGATTAAACTTAGATGATCTTGAACGTTAAACTCTACTTACTGATACTGTCACTAAAATAAAATGAAAAGATATCATTAATTATCCTGCAAATACCACTTTTACACGTCTTTTTTTGAGAACGCTGGACTCGATATTCCCTATCTGACTACCCTGAGAAGAAATGTCGAAACAAATTCGGTCGCAGTCTCTTTTGAAGTCCCGACCATTTTAAAATGCGACTAATGTGCAAATTCTAATCCAGAATATTTCTTAGGAATATATATAATCGCTTTGATCTATAATAGACTATCTGCACAAATGTTGCTCCTTCATTATCTAGTCCATCCGAAGGTTGTCTGTAAAAGATCGCTTTTAGCAACAAGACCGCCCATTGTGGCTCCATGTAACTATTTATTTGTATCCAAGCTTGTACTTATGTCATCATCGGCCTAGCCTTTTCCCAACTATGTTGGGGTCGGCTACCAGTCCAACCGGTTTCAGCTAAGTACCAGTGTTTTACAAGGAGTGACTGCCTATCTGACCTTCTCAACCCAGTTACCTGGGCAACACGATACCCCTTTGTTAGACTGGCTATCAGACTTTTCAAGCTTCTGACTACTTGTAACGACTGTTAAAGATGTAGGAATAACAGCCGGGACCCACAATTTAACGTGCCTTCCGAAACACGGAGGAACTCGTTATGACGAAGATGGTCACCCATCTACGGACCAACCGCGTCAAGCGTAGCTTAACCTGTGATCGAATCACTTATGCGGTTATAGCTTAGCCACGAGCTCCAAGCTTGTACTTATGTGGTGAGCAATAAAGAATATTCTATCTATCTATGAAAGAATACCGAACCTGTCTTAATACGAGTTTTAAAAGCAATTGTTGTTTTGAAATAAAAAAAAATAATTTCAACATATGCCTATTTTTGTAGAGCGCCGTACTTATCACTTGGTTATACAAAATATTCCAATGTCCCTAATACAGACAAGAAAAGTTCATTCAAATAGATTCAGCCTTTATCACACGATACCAATATTTTCGAAAATCTTAAAAGGTAACTTTTATTTTGTTATCAAGTAACTTCTGTAATAGGAGATTACTCAATTCGACCCTATATAATATGCGCTTTTTATTTTAATCGCAGAATCTTGGCACTTGCGTATACTTGTGTATTTTATAGTTAATTTATGAAACTAAAGCTATATAACTTATGCTCATGACCAAAAAGAGCTCAGAGAATAACAGTTAACCACGATCTTAGCTAAACATAATGTAAAACTGCTCTTATTTTTGTTTCTTATGCCTTCACGAGAACCTAAACTGCTTCACAGAAATTGATATTTTTCGATACACTCATAGCTTATTATTGGGATTTACAGTGACAATCATGTCAACGTAACAAGTTCTCGACAGCTTTGATACATTAAAAATACAGTAAAACATCAAAATACATTAATTCAGTCACAACCAACGTGATTATAAAAAGAGTTTGTTCAAAATCGATTCAGATATATAGGGGATACGTATAAATAAACTGACTGACATAATGCAAACCTCAGTTAACGAAGCTCCACAAAAGATAGAGCAAAAACCTTCTTATTAAAAAGATAAACATTTCCTTTTAAAAAGATTACCTACTGTTAATAGTCTTTCATTAAAAGAAAGCAAAAAAGTGTTAGAAGCAGATGATTAACAATATCTTAGTAATCTTGTTAATTATATTACTGTAATTAAGACTAGATGAGAATATTAATTATATTGAGTGAAAAATGCGTAGTGGTACAGAGGTTGTATCACTCGAATTGTATACCCAAGGATATTGGTTCAGATTCAAGCAGTATCAAAATTAGTCCAGTCGTTTTAGTATTAAAAATATCACAGATAAAAACTTAACCTTTTATAATACACAATAGATTCTCAAAAATAATACTTCTATAAGCTAAAACGACGTTAATTACTTCGAAACTAAATAAAAAAACAACAACTGTACTCTAAATAATTAAATCGGTCTAAACTCAACGCTACTTTCAATCAAAACACACACGTACACACGCAATCGTATTACAAACGCACACATACAATAAACAGACACAAACTCACACAAATGCATTAGAAACATCTGTACTATCGCAGACATGTCTTGGTCGCAACGTAAACACGTGGATCCCGTAGTACGTTGTTTATAAGCACGTTAATTAAATGCAGGACGAACGCGGAATTGAGTTCCCGTCCCTCCCAAGTTTCACTTTCGTTTGACCTAGACAGCGCGGCATTGGAAATTTCATTATCAATACTATCAGCTGTTATCAGCTGCGCTATACAGCGTGTTTCAAATGTAGCGCTGTGTTTTACGGTGAAAGTTTTTGCTGGTTTGTATTTTTATTTGTAGTTTTCGTTACTATGAAATATTATTTATAGGAAATGGTGATTGAATGTAGTAAATTGAACGCAAATAAAGCTGTGTTTCAGAATGAATTTAGAGAGAGTAGTTTTATGATACAACGGATTTAAAAATACTCTAGTTGTATTTTGAGTAATAAATCTAAGTGTCAATGAAATGAATTGCTTTTTTTGAGAAAATCCTGTCTTTTTTTAAGGAAAACATCTAGGTCTTAGTATTGTGAACTTACAACTGACCAAATTTGTACGCATCTAGTCTTAACTGTTGAACAAATTCAGAAAACAATCTATTAAGGCTAAATGTGTCTTTTAAGAAACAATAAAACCTAAAAATTCATATTAAAACCTAGTTATTTCTCAAACGCCCTGACACCCAAAACCTTAGACGAATATACTCAATAAAAAACCTCATCAAAATCAAACAATTAGTTTAATCGTGACTCTATCTCAAACAGACACGCATACACTAAATAACCTCAGATCAAATCAACCGTCTCAAACACTAACACACAGACTCAGCATTCAGACTGTACATCGAATACTCGTGTGTCTAGGCAACATTGAAAACACGCTTCATTCAAATGTGTAAAGAGAAAGTTTGCACACATTGTAGAGTACGCCGTATCGGGAGAAAATTCCCGGTATTCCACAGCATAGGATCACTATGAATGGGCAGACGCGATGCTGTCTGCCGCACAGCCGACGTCACGTGGACGAATCTATGTGAACTTGGATAGATACTCACAGCGAACGCATAGCTAAATATACGTTTTCGAACGTGACTGTTTAGAACGATACTTATCTAAGTGCTGTTTTTGTTTAACGTGGTTTGAAGGACTGTTCTGATTTTCTTTTAAGGTTAAGGTTTAGTTCTAGTTGAGCGGTTTAAAAAATGTCATTCTTTTGAAGATGAACGAAAAGAGTAATTCTATAAGTAATGATGTTAAAATGACATGTTATTTAACTGTGCATGGGGTCTGTTAAATACTAATTTTGGGATGTTGACAATGTTGGGAAAAATAATAATGAGAGATATTAGGTAGATGGACAGGTTTACACTGACTAAATAACCTCACTGCAATAAAATATCTTCTAGATAGGTATTTATAAGCAAACTATACCAAAGATCTAAGCTTGTTGTAACCTCTAAAACAACTTGCCTTCTAAAGAACACCTCCGTTAATAACTTTGATGCTTCGTCTCCTTCTAATTGCTTTCGCAGGACAGAGATAGTGAACATTGCCGTTTTCCTCTACATTAAGTTTCTGTACCATTTCTATTTGCACCGTCATCGTTAACTGTTAAGTGTGTGTTAGCTGTGTGCATGGTTCGTCACCTCTCACTCATGACCGCCGGTCTCCGCGACCTCCCCTGCCCGCCATCTGTGTATCACCCCCGGGTAATGACGTCACCACCCCCTCCGCCCCCCACACCCGCATCGCACGAGCAAATGTGTTTTAAACTGAATTATCTAAATTACAGGTACATGTCACTGCTAATCGAAGTACTAACTTACGCTTATCCCAACAGCGTACCTAGATTCAATGAAAACTATATACAAACGTGTCTCCGGCCAACCGCCCGGACGCTAAAACTTTAAATTTTCCAAATATAAAAACACTTTCACTTATAATTTTCTTTACGAGAATCCTTGCTTTTTTTTCAAAACGTAAAACTTAAATTTTGAATTTTCGCTCTTGTTTGTGAGCGTCGTTTGACATCAAAATTGATTAGGGACCCTGTCGTGGCCATTGAAGCTAATTGGCAAACGGTGTAAGGTTCGATGATGGGTAGGTTCGCCAGAGCGGTGTGTGCCACGCATACCCTGGTAGCACAGTGGCCGGCGGCTCGGACGCGGACTGTTGTAAGCTGGAGTAAACACGTAGTTTTCACGCAGTGGTACCAGACCATGTGGGCCGGGAGGCCGGGGGCAAGCTGACACGATATGCGCCGCCGGAGGAGGATGAGGGCACTCTCAGGGAGCTTCTACTTAGGTACGTGACTAGCTACTCTTCGGATAGCTTGCCGCCTTTACTGCCTTCATTTGCATACGATCAAAGGATCTCTCTGTGTGTCGATGTGTCTTGTACATTTTGTTTCACTTGGCTTGCATCCTATCTCGTACAGCAGATAGTGGATGCGCGGTGCGGCGGCATTCATCACAGTATCACTAACCGACCACCGCGTTAGCCTCTCTGGCCACGACGACCCTTCACATGCGCGCTTAGCACTCGCCGCCTGCGGGTCCCGGGTGACGCTTGCATGGGTGTGGTTCTTACGTTTCTATGTAGTGTTTCAATCAAGTGTTTTCCATAGAACTTAGAAGGCAATAGACATCCTCCGAAGTATTTTGATTTCTTTCTCGACTGCAATGTACAGAGTTTTAGTAACAGACGATATTGTTTCACATTCACCCCTTGTCTGTCCACCTCTCACCAGATCGTCGGATGCATTGTATTTCAATAAGTCGACAAACATAATTTTGCTTTGATTAGCACAGAGTTTCGAATTCATTGTTCACACGAAACACTTAAATGTCAAAAGAAAAGTGTACTCATTAAAATTACATTCTCTGAGCAAACATTAGAGCTAGTCATTTAAAAAAGTTTTTAGTAAAAAATTAGAACGATACTAAACTATTGAATTTTGTAAAATCTGGAACAAGAGATCGAGAGATCGTGTTCGTGGAGATTTGCTCGTTCATAATGACTCTCAATCAAACATTCGAGTGCTAAGAGAGTAAGTTTTGTGTGATGTTGATAAGTATTGCCATGATAACATCATCCTCATGTGTAACATGTCCAGTGACTATCCGCGGGAGCTTCCTCGCTACCACCGACGACCAGACGTTTCATTAGACAATCCTTTAATAAATAACCTTGGAAATATCTCTCTCAGTTTACTGGTTGCTTGAGATATTTATCTCCAACACCTGATTGGGGAAGACTGATCAATGTTGCATGTAGAATTTGGATCTCGACTGTGATTGGTTGAAAGAAACACCACAACCAATCACAACGGGTGATCATTTATTATACAAATGAATGTAATTGATTTGTAAACGAAATTAATAATATATCTGGAGGATCATTCGCATGAATTGATAGGTCTTTGACTTAACAACGAAATACTGTGTCAAATTCTATCTGTTGAAAAAATACCTTTGAATATTTTATTAATATCGAATGGATTTATTAACACGGCTAAGATTAGAACTCAAATTAGGTTCTGAATGAAATATAATACTAAAGTTTATTAAAAAACTGTACTGTACAGATACAATCGATAGTTTATCGATTAAAATCGATGATCGTCTCATGCGGTGTTAGCGTGGCAGCCCTGAGTGAGGTGTCGCGAGGTATAACTAACCTTAATGTTTCACTATAGCCTACAGCGACAGGTGAGCATAATGAGCATGAATCTATCAGCCAAGCTGGACGACCTGCAACGCGGAGACCGGCAACTGGAGACGACGGTCGCCCTCTGCGAGATACGCACGCAGCTGCAGGAGCTGACGAAAAGCGTCGAGTCATGCCAAAGCGAGGTCTCTGAGGTGAGTCACGATAATCTATTGTTTCATTCAGGTTTTAGAATAGAATAGAATATTCTTTAATAGCTGTTGCTCGCGACTTCGTCCGCGTGGTTAGAAGATATAAGTGAGGATTTTTTGAACGAAAGCCCACGGAGATTAATATTTTTCCCCGTTTTTGCCACATTTTCCATTATCTTCGCTCCTATTATTTGCAGCGTGATGTTATATAGCCTAAAACCTTCCTCGATTAATAGTCTATTGAACACAAAAAGATTTTTTCAATTTGAACCAGTAGTTCCTGAGATTAACGCGTTCAAACAAACAAACAAACTCTTCAGCTTTATATATTAGTATAGATATAGATTGTACACCATGGAATTGCAGCAGTGATTCATAATACATACAGTGCTAGGGTACAATGGCGGTCTTTTAAAAGCGATGTCTTTTAGACAACCTTTGGATTGGACAGGAAAATTATCTGTATATACAGAGGTAGATGGTGCACTATTGTTAAAGACCTGGTATATATAAACATACATAACACAGTAATAAAATGAATGCATAGATCAATATAAAGAGTTTTACTTCAAGATGTAGCAACTATGCTAAGTATGTGATTGTTTATCAAATCTTGTATTCAATAATATACCTTAAATATCACACCTTACGAGTTAAAATCAGAATTGAATGGGTTTTTCAGCCAGAAGGCTGGCTGCATTGCCACGTTGTATGGCAATGCTTCTTTGATCAAAATATAGACCAGCCTTCTGATCACGTGTAGAGTCGACCAAACGCTTTGCGAGTTCGTTTTAAAGAACTTATATTTATTAGAATAATCCGATGTGAAAGTAAATAACTTAAATTCGTGGTCACACAAATAATAAGTTAAATAGTAAAAATAGCACCTTTTAAGTCAACGGAATTTCGGAATGCATCGTGATGCCAATATTATAATCTAGAGATTTTTATTTAGTCGCGCTTATTACGCGATTTTCGAAACAGTATTATTCTTAAAACAAAATGTTTTAGAAATTATGATTGACTAGCTATTCGCCCGCGTCGAGGTCGGTTATATCGCGTTTCCAAGAAAACTCTTCAAAAGTCCGAGACAAAAACTATCCTATGTTCTTTCTAAAATTTCTCTCTCTCTCTCTGTACAAAATTAAATTAAAATCGGTTCAGTGATTTAGTCGTGAAAGCGTAACAGACAGACAGACAGACAGACTTTCGCATTTATAATATTAGTAATGATTAATTAAGTTCTCATCAAGTTACGAGATTTTAGAAGTAAACCAGGCAAGGGAATATCGTAACACATCTCATATTTAAAAAGCACTCAAAAATAAGTAAATCTCTCGAATCTAAAATTACTACTCACTCTAACAAGTCCTCATTTGATGAGATCAACGAATTGCTCTATAAATCTAAAGTAACTTGTCGCATAAAACTGTCGCGTAACGGCGCGCGCTGATTGGCTGATTGGCTGCAGCCGCAAATCCTCGTCCAATCACAATTGACTTTGAGATGTGCAGCACAGCAACCAGCCAATCAGAGCCGTCTCCTCGTCATTCAGATTGATTGGACGAGCAAGCTATGTCGTATGCGCATTGCATGTATGTGATGTATTAAATTGGTATTATTTGATAAGAACAATTTGTTTGTATTGAGTTTATTACAAAAATAACTAGCTAAGCAACAGTTTTCGTGTCATTTTTCAAATTAGTATCTATGTAAGTAGACTAAGGTACTTCGAAAAATAGACAATCTTTTAGTAATTTAATTTAAATAATCTTGTTTTGTTTCGGAAGGCACGTAAAATTGTGGGTCCCGGCTGTTATTCATACATCTTTGACAGTCGTTACAGGTAGTCAGAAGCTTGAAAAAGTCTGACAACCAGTCTAACCAGGTAACTGGGTTAAGGAGGTCAGATATCGCTCCTTGTAAAACACTGGTACTTAGCTGAAACCGGTTGGACTGGTAGCCGACCCCAACATAGTTGGGAAAAGGCTAGGCCAATGAATTTAAAAGTTACAAAAAAAAATGTATTATTGTGTGCGTCATTATCAGACTGTTAGGTGGTATGTAGTTCGCCGGGACAGCTAGTTATATCTAAATTACACCCAGACAAAGAAAACATGATCCTGCACATCACACATAAAATTAAATTTATCCTGGGTGTATATGTGGGAATCGAACCCACGCCCTCTAGCATAGCAGTCAAAGTCACTAACCACTAAACCACCAGTCAATTCTACCACTATGCTACACACGCTCACAGTTTTATTCACGAAACGAAAAGCAAAAAACCTTGAAGACCCCATTCTCAATTACATTAATGTATCTACAAATATTTGAACACATTTATGATATACTAGCTGTTGCCCGCGACTTCGTCCGCGTGGTTAGAAGATATAAGTTATGATTTATACCTGCCCTGTTTTTTCCACATTATCCATTGTATCTTCGCTCCTATTAGTCGCAGCGTGATGGTTTATAGCCTAAAACTTTCCTCGATGAATGCTCTATTCAACACAAAAAGAATTTTTCAATTTGAACCTGCAGTTCCTGAGATTAGCGCGTTCAAACAAACAAACTCTTCAGCTTTATATATTATTAATAGATTAATAGATATATTTCATCGCGGTACTAATCAACGATGGAGCTCTTACGTCACGCGGGCCAGAGAGACCCGCCATCGCTCCAATTAGCTCCGTTTGATACTTACCTGATGTACACACCCGAACGTAGGCATAAAATTGGATGGGTTCCAACTCCCCAACTAATCGCCCAGCTACACGGTAACCGGATATACGGAACCGAATTCTATATTGGACTTGAGTAGTTAGTGCATATAGGTGTTAAATGTAAGCAAATGTGGAGCTGGTTTATCTGAATAAGTGTTTATAATAAACTAGCAGTTGAACGCGACTTCGTCCGCGTGGTTAGAAGATATAAGTTATGATTTATACCTGCCCAGTTTTTTCCACATTTTGCTTTGTATCTTCGCTCCTATTAGTCGCAGCGTGATAGTATATAGCCTAGAGCCTTCCTCGATGAATGGTCTATTCAACACAAAAAGATTTTTTTTCGATTTGGACCAGTAGTTCCTGAGATTAGCGCGTTCAAACAAACAAACAAACTCTTCAGCTTTATATATTAGTAGATTTACGAGTACAAGGCGTATTTCGTATTTCTTAGAACCTCTTGCGTATTATGCAGAGCTAGTGAGCAGCGTGCAGCGCATTTTACATTTTCCAGTAAATTTCAACTAAAAAGGCAAACGAGACGTGTTTTCTGTTTGAAATACACGACACACAAAACACTCGGAACGCTCTCCAATTTTACAAGGTCCATCCGAAATATGAATTCGCAGGAAAGTGCACTCGTGTGACTAGCAAACGAATTATTCACTGGAAGTTGTATTTCATAAAGAGGTTAATAATGACAACTTTAAAAGCGTTTACTAAACACCTGAATTTAAGAATGTCAACGCTTTTAAACAAAAACCTTTCAACCTTGGACTCACTCAAAAATAGATTTTTTTTTTAGGAAAATTGTCACTTGACATTTTTATGAGAGCTGCAAACGTCACTGAAAATCAGTTGTATTATTTAAACTTAACAACGGGTAACATGCAGGAGATCTTAATCAGTAAATATGATACGCTCAAAGCCTTGCCTATCCTTGCTATCCCCATCATCCTAGCTTTTTCCCAACTATGTTGGGGTCGGCTTCCAGTCTAACCGGATTCAGCTAGTGTTTTACAAGGAGTGTCTGTCTATCTGATCTTCTCAACCCAGTTACCTGGGCAACACGATACTCCTTAGTCAACCAGTCGGATGTCAGACATTCTACTTTCTGACTACGCGTAACAGTTGGGACCCAATAAAACGTGCCTTCCGAAACACAGAGGACTTGTTCATGATATGTTACCTGTTAAAAAGGCACAGATCTCAAAACGCCTTACACTTAAGCATACTTATATTATTTCTTATGATCTCAGTTTTTATTAGTATTTTGTAATTTTATTAGTTATAAGCATAGTCTCTTTTTTGTGTTTTTCTAGTTTTAAGTGCTTTTCTATTAATGTTTATTAATTTCAATGTTGGAGCACTCCCCATCTCGGAGGTGGGCGCTAACTGTTGCGACACAGTTTTTTAATAACTAATGCGGCTGTTAACGCATAATTAATGTTATTCACTACTTTTTGTTCCAATAAATGATTTTTGATTTTCTGATTTGATACTAATCTGACAAGTCAACATGTAGTGTACATTTTAAATTATAAATCTAATACGCAAAACATGATCTATGTGTCACAATTTAAATTAAATGTATAATTGTAAAAGATTCTAGAAACGTCCTTTACAGCAGCAAAAGAGTTCTTAATTAATATTTTTAATAGTTATTTCACTACAAAGGCTTAACAACTTATTGCACTTGGTATTTATACAAAGAAAAATTACAAACTCCGGTATTCTATAAAGTTTTATTGGCCTTGTTCATTAAGTTGAGTTATTAAGTGAAAAGTCATAAGTCAAAGGTCATTTAAATATAGAGTCAACTGTTGTTGGGAGATTGTCATTTATAATTATGGAGAGGAAACTCCTTTTTAATAACTTACTGCAATAATATTGCTCTCACAAACAAACAAGACGGCAAATAAACTTATATTCTTGGCAACACTTTATTAGCTGAGGAACTAACAAAGACTTTGTAGAGAAAATGAATATTGTATCTTTAAAAGCGGGATTCTTGTTTTTTTTTTTTATATTTTTCAAGAGAGTTTCTGTTTTCAATAGTGTTTTCTTTTCGTAAATTGTCCTGCTGAGCACTTTGTTTTAATCCTTACTAATATTATAAATGCGAAAGTAACTCTGTCTGTCTGTCTGTTACGCTTTCACGTCTAAACCACTGAACGGATTTTAAAGAAATTTGGTACAGAGATAGAGTTGACCTTAAGAAAGAACATAGGATAGTTTTTATCCCGGACTTTTGAAGAGTTAAGATCCTTAAGCAAATTGTTTTGAGAAAGCTGTTTAATATTATAATGTTTTTGTTTCACATGCTTCCTAATAATATTAACGCGAAAGTTTTTTTGTACGTTGTATGGCTGTTTATTACGTGATACATTGATAGTTTATAACCTGGATTGACACATTTGACACTTAGTTTTTATCCCGATTATATGTTCACATAGGGTCATTTTCTATTTATAGTAGCAGGCTTGCGGGCCACAACTATTTAAAATGTAATATTGAATTTATATATATATAATAAATATATGACACGAGCAGCTGGGTGAACTATTGGCTACAACTGTATAACTGTACAATCACAGGTTAAGCTACACTTGTTACGATCGGTCCGTGGATAGGTGACCATTTGCATCAAAACAAGTTCTTCCAAGTTTTGGGAGGCACGTTACGTCCAAGCTGTTCCCGGCTAAAAAAAGTCCAAAATTCTGACATAATAATTATTTTAACAACAAATACATAAATCATCTTCAAATAAAGACTATTGTTCCGATCGTTATGAAGTTTTTATGGGACCAAATTAAAAAAAAAACAGCGACTACATTCGGTCAACAAGTCCAAATTTCTAAGGTTCTAATATACAAATAAATTGAAAACAACAAAAAAAAATAAACAACAAAAAAATATCTCAAAATTAAAATCTCGAATAATTCAAGCGCGATCTACTCGATGTGAAAACAAAACCGATTTCTAATAAGCCCCAAGCATTTCCCTCTGAGGAGCTTAGTAACGAGAAAATAATAAAAATTATAATCCTTATTGCCATAGTTACTGCTTTGAGTACTCGTAATATTGGAGTCAAGTGCCGCTCATGGAAACTTCTGCTTGCGAAAGAGAAGTGGATTTAATGAGAACGTTACGTTCAAAATGGAAAATGGGAAAATTTTCAGCAATATTTCAGGCGTACAGCTCTCTTCAAGTCTCCTATGTAAGGGCTAAGTTAGCAGGAGTTGAAAGGAAAACTATTCAAAAACTTCGTTCATAGTGAAGACGCATAGGACAATTGAAAATGAAACGAATAAAATTAGAATAAAAAAATTCTGAAAATGTAATTAGACATCAAAAGTATCTACAGACAAAATTTTACGTAAATGTAATTTAGCTTGCAATACATAAAATTATATGACTGTATTAATAAATCTTTAGTTATTATTATGTATTTCAAATCAATCGATTTATTTAACATTATTCACAAAATACCATTTTCTAATCTAACCTAACAATAATATCCAGTAAAATGAAAACATTATAAAAATCTAAAAACCCACGTTTTTAAATGACCATTAAAATTTTATTAAAATCTTTCCAGCCTTTTTTATAATTTTTAATTGCATTGTCATCGGGTTAGAAACCACCCTGAAAATTTCAGCCTGATAGCTTATCGGGAAGTGCCTCAGACTTGACTTACAAAAATTCAATCGGAACGAGAAAAAAACAAGAAATGTTTTATAAAAACGTGTAATAGCTCTATAAAATGAAATCGTAAATTCACATGTTAAAAATACGGTCAAGGCGTATTTTTAACATGCAACTAAATCCAGAATAAAATTAAAATTTAAAACCAAGTGACGATGTGTAAGATAAAATAAATTTTCAAAATGCATCATAATTACAGCCTTATTTAGTTGAGCACGTTATTTTAGGAGATCGCTTATTTCGGCGTTAGCAAAACTCTGTTAAGCCACAGCTGTTAGGCTAGCCGTTTTTCTTCTGGCACAGCATGAAGTTAATCCTCGAAAGCGGTGATCTAAATGTTTGGAAGCCAGGAGCCTAGCTACTAGCACCTCTTAAACTGATCATTGAGAAAACGGGACCGCGCATTACACAGCAGAGAGCGATGTCTCTTTCCCACATTTTTATTACTTTAAGTAGTGTTCGTTGGTTTCCAAAACGCTGAAGCCATAGCTTGGAAAGCTTTGGAAATTAATCCGAAGTCACCAGACACACGGTTTTGCCGCGAAATATACCGGAATACCGCGAAATGAACTACGTTTTATTGCGAGATCATATTTACCTCAACAACTTTTTATTTTGCTAGCACGAGTTCTGCGGGTTGTTGGCTGTATTTTTTATTTTTTATACTAACCTTTGTGAGGATTATTCTTTTGTAAGGTTTACGGGTTTTCACACGTATTTATCGAGATTGCTCGACTAGGTTTGGACGAAAGCGGGGTCCTTTATCATGAGTTGATACGACGATGGTTTCGTTAGTCAATTCGACTTAAAATAAAACCTTTGTATCGTTTGAGTAGTTTTACCCACCTATGTTTTTATTGGTTTCTATTAATTATTCTGCATAGACAGCAAAATACGGTACCCTGTAGGTAGCATTGGATACCGAAGCACAGGAATAAATTTTAATTCCTAGATCCCACGATTATGATAATCTATTTTTTTTATTTTTATTTATGTAAATATTTGTCTTAAGTCTTGTATCGAGAAAGATTACGTCAAATTTGAAGAAAATCTTGAGTCAGTAAAAGTTCGATAAAAGCCCGCTATTTGGGACACACAGCCACCGGAGCTCGGAGCAAAACGGCAAACAAACTCTTCACAAGAAAAATATTTGAGAACTTGTCAAGGACGAGTCGGACTTAAGTGCGAAGGTTCCGTTCACTGAACCATTATTTTTCAACTTCTTCCAACGAAAAAGAGGTATGTTATGACCTGTATGTGAGTGTACTATTAGATAATAAACGGATAAACAGATTTGATCATCGTTATTTTACATACTAGCTGTTGCCCGCTACTTCGTCCGCGTGGTTAGAAGATATAAGCTTTTTCCACATTAGCGTGATGGTATTTAGCTTAAAACCTTCCTCGATGACTGGTCTATTCAACAGAAAAATAATTTTTCAATTTGAACCACTAGTGTCCTGATATTAGCGCGTTCAAACAAACAAACTCTTCAGCTTTATATATTAGTACTAGCTGTTGCCCGCGACTTCGTCCGCGTGGTTAGAAGAAATTTCGACTATAACTTGAGATTTAAACTATCCTATCTCTCAAGTTGGATCGAACTGCACATGGTGTGCGAATTTTATTATAATCGGTTCAGTGATTTAGGAGTCCATTGAGGACAAACATTGTGACACGAGATTTATATATATTAAGATAGATATAGATTTACATATAAGCGACTGTTTTTAGGTGTGTTTTAAAAATCTGTTCTGTTGCTTTTATTAGTGAATCGAATCAAACTGGTGCAAAGATGTAATGATGAATCTATTCGTTTTTAACACATCTTTCGAATCCATTGTGGAATTGCAGCACAAGAGTCCGATATATACTATTTGTTGCCCGCGGCTCCGCCCGCTTCAAATCGAAAAAGCTATCCTATATGTTAATCTACAAACTATCCGTGTACCAAGTTTCGTCTAAACCCGTGGTTTTTGCGTGAAAGACTTACAAACATCCATACGAAGAAACTTTTGCGATCCTTCAATATTCTCGGGTTTTAGTACACGGGACCCAAAAAACTAAATATACAACGTCTAATAAAAAGGTATTGAATTTAAAAGCTACTTACAATTTAATTTCGTTTCAACAGGACATCGTAAGCTACTTATATAGGATTCTCTGAATCTCAACAATTGAATTTGATTCAGGTGCTTTCGAAATAAAAATAGGAAGGCCACTTTACCTTGTGATACCGTGTCTTTTAATCATAACGTTTGCCGTGACACGGTCAGGAATTCTTTAAGATTCAATTTTCTCATGTTTATTTGATATTTTTTTTAAGGGGAATTTTATCTTTTTAGCTGTTTATCATTTGAATGTTTGAATAATGATTTATTATACTAATGTTGTTAGTTTTTCTCCGTTCAGAGAACGAGTGTTTGAGTGTTTGCTTGTTTAAGACCCTTGATTCTGTTCTTTGAGACAATAATTTTCTTACGATGATTTTCGACACTTTTTGTTATAGAAATCCAAGAATCAAAATGGCCTTGTACTTAGATTATCTTTAATAATAAAAAGTGTAAGAAGTACATTTCTTCGAAAATCTTTTTTGATGGACCTTGCTTAATTTACAATTTGGAGCCGGTAAAGTAAAGACGGAATAAGATATTTAAGAACATACCTTAGATACCAGAAAATGGAAGACGCTATAGATACAAAAACATTATAGTGATGAAACTGTTTTTGCTTTAAAACACTCAGAAACTGGTATCAGAAATCACTCTTATGTTTATTATAAATGCGTATGTTTGTTACCTCTCCACTCTAAAACGGAAAGTCTAATTTTTACGGAATCTATATCGGCATCTTTCTTTTACATATAAAAATGAATTGCTGTTCGTTAGTCTCGCTAAAAGTCGAGAACGGTTGTACCGATTTTTCTTATTTTAGTCCTGAAATATTCGTAGAAGTCTAGGAAAGGTTTAAACGGTGATAAAATATAGAACTATTGTAAAAAAAAATCTATTTTTGTCTGAATTGTTTTCATCGTCTGTTCGGCGGTACGTAGTTCGCCGGGACAGCTAGTTTTGTATAAAGTTAGGCCACTTTTTAGCCGACTGCATCAATGGTAATAATTTTGCATCTGTAATCAACATATGTCCGGGAGCAAGATGGGTTGATGACACAATAAAGGTCTCGGGTCGAGTTTGGATTAGGCTAGCACATTACCGTAGAAGTTGGCACGAGAAAGGGGAGGCCTATGCCCATTTGTGGGAGGATAAAGGCTGTGGATGATGATGAATCAACATAAACGTGAACAAAGCCGCAGTTAAAAACTATTTTCAAATATGGCTGTATTTATCGAAACACTTGGTAAATGTGTTAAACTAATAGATCTATACGTGCCACGGTTTCGAAGGCATTGGTTGCGTGCATTCTGCGATCGCGTGCAAACCTTGCAAGAAACCTCAAGTCTTGCAGAAGGCTTTCATTTATTAGAAACCAGCTCAACCCTATTATAGGAACTGCGAACTTGATTTGTAATTTTAAATCCGATGTTGTAAGGTTTATTGAACGGTGAGAAATGTATGTGGGGACTTGAACAGCTAAAAGTTTAATGCAAACTGAAAGATCGTTGCATTTTTGTTTACTCTTTGAACTTTTAAACTAAATTCAGTCATTATTAAATGATGTAACGGTTTACTCACGCGTATTTATCGGGGTAGCTTGACTAGTTTCGGCCCCAACCGGAGTCCTTAATCATGAGCAGACGCGGCGGGATCGCGAGTTTAATATTGAATCAGTCTCACGATAGTTACTATCAACATATATTCAGTCAGTAATTTGAGCCTTTCGGCGTCCGCTACAGAACGACATTCGTTCCTTCATTCTAGGAGTTGTCCAACTATATTATTTTTATTCTAATTACACAAGGCAACTATTAAGATAAGGCAAATAATACCTTATCTTAATACCCCTTGCGGGTATATAGAAAACTAGCTATTACCCGCGGGCCCATCCGCCAGAAATTGAAAATGAACACACGAGAACGTAAAATCGGGATAAAAACTATCCTGTGTGTTAATCCTGGTTATAAATGATCTGTGAATTATGAATCATTTGCGTGAAAGAGAAACGAACATTCATACATACAAACCTCTGCGTTTATAATATCTTTTTCTTCTAATATATAAAATTCCCGTGTCACGATGTTAGTTACCGTACTCCTCCGAAACGGCTTAACCGGTTTTTACCAAATTTTATATGCGTATTTAGTAGATCTGAGAATCGACTAACATCTATTTTTCATACCCCTAAGTGATAAGGGTTGGTCACACTAAAAAAATATTTTATTTTTTTGGACGAAATTGTTTGTTTTTATATTTTTTATAATGTGGCATTAGAAATACATACAACTAGAAATAATTTATTAGGCAAAACAACGTTTGCTGGGTCAGCTAGATGTATATAAAATATAAACTGTAAAATCTTTTGATTGACCACAGTCAAGTTTTAAACAATTCTCATCTCAAGAGCACCTCAACATATTGTTATTAATTTCAACGTTACACCTCTGAGCAATTTTGAGACAATGCCTTGACCGACAAACAGATTATGACGACAAACTTGACTATAAATGCAAACAAGGCTTTTGTTGAAGACTTGAGCGTGAGGCAGACAGGCAGCAGCCCGAGCAACGACCAAAATTGTGCAATGAAACTATACTGTGAACCTATATGGTATATATGGGTATACGATGAAACTATACAAGGTGCTTGTTTCCCATCTGTAATTTAATTGCAGTTCCGAACACGCAAATTAAAGCATTCCCCGTTTCGCAACAGTTTCTAAAGCATCACTATTTAACTTAGTAATATTCTGCAGTGAGATTAGTGATAATTGTACACAAATTGAATACCCGTTTGCGTTGAACGTCGAATTTTAGTTGAAGCATTTGAAAGTCGATTTGGTAATTAGAATTCCATTTTCAGTGCTATATTGGATACGTGTGATTAATGCTAGGTACTTGGACTTTTTATTTGCGAGCCGTAATGCAGATTGAATCGTTTATTGTCATGGCCGAGTAGTATGAACATTGAATTGTCAATTCAAGGGTCGTAAGTGCGAATCCTGGCATTCACTAATTTTATAACAAACTAGCTCACCCAGCAAACGTTGTTTTGCCTAATATTTTTTTCTACTTGTATGTATTTTTTTATGCCACATTATAAAAAAATTAAAACAAAAAATTTCGTCCAAGAAATAAAATATTATTTTTAGTTTGAGAAACCCTTAACACTTAGGGGTATGAAAAATAGATGTTAGTCGATTCTCAGACCTATTGAGTACGCATATAAAATTAGGAGGAGTTTGGTAACTAACATCGTGACACGGGAATTTTTTATATTAGAAAGATTATATCAATAGCTAAAAACAGTTTATTGTCCCGTTTCTTCTCCACAACTAGATCAATTAGGAGGTGGAGAAAATGGTGCTGTAATCTAGTCTAATTTGTGTGCTTTTTTGTTCTCAAAAAAGCCACGTGTACCCCCCAACCCCAACATACTATACTGATTAATGCTAGCTAGACATCCAGTGACGTCATTCCTATGCTATGGTACATCGGCATCGTCTAGACGGTGAATTGCTGCGAGTATTCAAAAATAATACCAACCAAATTGCCTAAGTGAATACGCGATCGTCGACCGATGCAGTTCCGTAGATAAATTATTCCTAGCCAGCTAGTGTGGGGTTTGGCATAGCCAATATAGGTAAGATATGAAAAGAGGTGTGTTTTAAACGACCTATTTCATAACAGCCTGGTTCTTTATTAGAAAATTGCGCCTGTTTATGAAAATGAACTAGACTTCAAAAATGAAAAACTTCTTAAGGCGCGATTATTAGGTAACTGGACGACAATGCAACGGAAGTCGGTTACGGCAATATGGCGTCACGTTTCTGTACCATCTAGTTTTAAAGTATTTTTATAATTAAAAAAAAAAACATTTTTGTTTAAAAGTATAATTTCAATTGCGTGTGACGGTTTTCTTTAAATGGTCAATTGCTTTGAAATCCATACTTCCGTATAACTAATGGAAATCGTTTTTAAGAATAATTAGTCTCTTATCAAATTTATGACTGTAGCTACCGTTCTTGATTGTCTTTTTCGAAGCACACACAACGGAAGCCCTCAAAGATGAATAATTTTCCCCGTTTTTTCCACATTTTCCATTGTATCTTCGCTCCTATTAGTCGCAGCATGATGGTATATAGCCTTAAACCCTCCTCGATGAATGGTCTATTCAACACAAAAGAATTTTTCAATTTGATCCAGTAGTTCCTGAGATTAGCGCTTTCAAAAAACAAACAAACAAATTCTTCAGCTTTATATATTAGTACTAGCTGACCCAGCAAACGTAGTTTTATCGATTCTTTTTTCTAGTTATATGTTTTTTGTAATGCCACATTATAAAAAAAATAAATACAAAAAATTTCGTCCAAAAATAAAATATTTTTTTTTACTTTGAGTAACACTTATCCCTTATCAAAATAGATGTTAGTCGATTCTCAGACCTACTAAATACGCATATAAAATTTTGTAAAAATCGGTTAAGTCGTTTCGGAGGAGTACGGTAACTAACATCGTGACACGGTAATTTTATATATTAGAAGAAGAAGATAGATATCTTCATGTCTTCCGCAAGAATCGAATGGCATCCTAATTGGCGACTTATTGTTGCTTTCATCGATGTGCCAATTTACATAAAAAATATAGGTTCGTTATATTCAATATTATGATGTATATTTTTAGCTCATATCGACCATCGAAATTTAATGATGGGAAATATTTTTGGTATATGATTCATATGTTTTGAAACTATATATTTTATATCGGCACACCCTGTGACCTAACAATGTAATAAAACAATCGATTTCTTGCGAGTTAGATTCGAAACAGGGTTCCCGGCAAGTAGGCTAAATAAAAACAAAATTGGTCACCCATCACATTTATGAGTACTAACCGCTGCTTTTATCATTTTTTGGTTCTATAATTTATTGTAGGATTTGGGGGAGGCCTTTGCCCAGCAATGGGACACAGTGGGCTTGGAAAATAATAATAATAATTTATTGTTACTCTAGGAACAGAAATACATTATGAGTATAAATTCAACACTAGCTATTTCGGTTCATGAGATGGCATGGTGATAGATAAGAAACGTATCAAAAATCAAAATCTAAAGTTTTTATTTCAAATAGGCCGTTTCTCAGGCACTTTCAAAACGTTACATTACTGACTCTAGTTGCACGGTTCCAAAGTGTCGTTCTTATGGAGAAGAAACTCCATAAGTTAATCTTTTCAAAATAAAATAATATTATAGTATATAAATAATCTATACTAATATATAAAGCTGAAGAGTTTGTTTGTTTGAAGGCTCTAATCTCAGGAACTACTGGTTCAGTTTTTTGTTTTTATGTTGGATAGACCATTAATCGAGGAAGGTTTTAGGCTATATACCATCACGCTGCGACTAATAGGAGCGAAGATACATTGGAAAATGTGGAAAAAACAGGGCTGGTATAAATCATAACTTATATCTTCTAACCACGCGGACGAAGTCGCGGGCAACAGCTAGTCAAGTATAAACGGTTAGACATAGAGGTAGAGCATTAATAAGGGCTACGTTTTTGCTTTTTCGATAAAGATCCCTAATAGCTAATACATGGTATTGCTCGTCTGCGTACCAAAACAACTTGGTTTTCGACTCGTGGGATACAAACCTCCGCGTAACGTATGTAAGTCGCTTGGAGGTTTCACAGAAATTCTAAGAGGTTTACATAACGAGAGGTGCATCCTTCTTGCTGTGAAATAACGAGCAATATTTGGTACAGGGTGACATTAAAGAATTGAATTGCTCGCTGAAAAGGTTCCTTTTGCCAAAGAGGTTACAACTAGCAGTTTATTTGAAATATGTAAGTGGCCTGTTTACTGAGAGTTGTTTAACAAGGCGACAATTTTGTTAGCTTGTAGACAAGTTGAAAGTCTCCGAACGTTCATGTGACGGACGATTCGCTTTAATCAACTTTAATGTATAAACTGGGAAGTGAAAGACAAGGGTTTTCTTTTGTAAATCGACTGCGACTTGTGTTGCGGGTGATTTCACAAACATTCAAGTCACATGTACAAAGACACCCAGACTCAGGTCAAGCTTTCGTGGATCACAGAAACGCTTGTCCTATGCGGGGATTAAGTCCACGACACGTCGTGCACATTGGATTTGGCGTGGTTACCTCAACCACTCGGCTAATCTTGCAGTCAATTCATTTGATACACTTGAATTATAGATTTGTTTTCAAACTTTTGTCTTGGCTCTCAGATTTGAAAAACTCTGCTATTCAAAAGTGACATGTAGTTTTGAAATTTCTTAATAGCTTTCAATATTTGACAAAATAATCCGTTTATAAAAATAATTGAATACGCATTTTTCTTTTGCCTCGGAAACAAAAATGAAGGGGATAGAGTGATATAAAATCTCATGTGACGTCACTTAACAGTGCGGTTTTGACTATCAAGTGATGTTGCTCTATTGTGATGCTATGTAACATTCTCTAAGCTCCTAGTAGGTTCAACATATTTATATTTTTTACATCCCTATCGACTAACATAGCTCACATTACTAAGGATGTAATTACAGCAATTCTCAGTTTCTCCCATCAGAGTTGGAAACAGGAGCTCTTTCCTTTAACGGCCAACGTGACGGGTCACGTTTTTACGAGAAAATAAGATGAATATCGGAGAAACTGTAGAGGAAATACTTGAAGGAGAATAATGACTGAGTGTAAATATAAAAAGTGTAGAAGCAAGATAGATATGAAAAACTAGCTGTTGCCCGCGACTTCGTCCGTGTGGTTAGAAGATATAAGTTATGATTTATATCTGCCCTGTTGCTTCCACATTTCCCATTGTGTCTTCGCTCCTATTAGTCGCAGCGTGATTTTTTTATAGCCTAAAACCTTCCTCGATGAATGGTCTATCCAACACAAAAAAAAATCAATTTGAACCAGTAGTTCCTGAGATAAGCGCGTTCAAACAAACAAACAAACTCTTCAGCTTTATATATTAGTATAGATTATTAGCAAAGTCTTTTTTCATTCTGAGAGATACATTTATAAATTCATATAAATATATATCGTAGCATTGTTTTACAATGGACTTCAAATAAAAAAAAATACTGAACCAAACATGACGAAATTTAAATGAGGCCAAATGACAGCTGTTTCACGTTCAACATTCTTAAACATCGGTTCAATCAGCCCTAAGTTCTAAAGTATCAAAAAAATAAAAAAAATACAGATGAAATGATAACCTCCTTTTTGAAGCCGGTTAAAAATGCTTCCGTGTTCAGGAGGGATTTATGACTTAACTTAATATAGCCTTAATAGAACTTAAGTTTAATTACCAGTATGTCAATATTTTTACATTTTTTAATAAACTTTCAGCTGTTTCTTACGGGACTCCGTGTTTCCGATAGAGTCAAAGTCCAAGTGTTTATTTGCAAACTAAGTGTAAAAAGATGTTACAAAAATAGTTGGCACAAGACTTGTGCCTTTTTCAAGCGCTGCAAAAACATAGGGCTGATATAATTTAATACGGAACACAATTGAAATCACTTACATACTTACTAACATTTTAAAAATGAAATAATGCAAAATAATGCAATTTTATGTTGAACATTGATATGACGATAGATCTGAAAGATTTTGATAGGCACCTTCTGTAAAAAAATAACGAAAAGAAAGACCTGTCGAATTTCGGATTCGTTTTATTTAGTTTACTTTGAACCCCAGAAAGAAAACAAGCGAAAATATTATTACATAAAAAAATCCTTTTTAAATAAACATTATTGTTACATTAAAAGCTATTTAAAAATTTTCTTTATACCTATAACGTTTGCACAGTTTTAATTACGTGATAACATCGTATGTAATTAAACAATAAGGTCGAATAGATGACGATTATTTTTAGCTAAAAGATGAAGTGTTCTTTTATTTTCGTGTATTTTACAAAATCCGATCAGTGCTATAAATAATTCACTTATGTTTTTCTCCTCTGTCTTGATCGACTGTTAGTCAACATACGGTATTTTCCTCAAATTCTATTCTTATTACAGCGTTTTATCGTTAAAGGGGAATGATTAATACACTTTTTACGACATAAGTTATTCTATTTCACATTTTCTCTCATCTCGTCTTAGAGCTAGCGCAATATAATGCTCAACGCGCTTTCCTCCGAGATTAGGTTAGCTTATATCCAGATACGACGGTAAAACGAATAAAGAGGCACTCCGGCGGCTTTACCCCTTCCAATCTCCTTTTAGAGAGGATGGCTATTACAACACACCCCTCAACAATAAAGTTCTTTCGCAAGATAATGCTAATGAGAGTTTATTCGCAGGTGAAACGTGACATGGTCGCCATCAAGCAAGAGTTGGACACCGTTCAGCAGGTGAAGGAAGAAATCGAAGAGTTACGCGAATACGTCGACCGACTGGAGGAGCACTCGCAGCGACGCAAGCTGCGCCTGTTGGAGCAGGTGAGTCTCGCGACATCGCCCTGCAAGCGATAATAAACCTTGTTATAAACATACTAAAGCAATAAGTTCTTTGTGTCGTATTATGATGCTCCAGACACGGACAGGGACGGAAATGACCGCTCAACAGGTACATGCACACTATTCAGATGAGTAAACCCTTTCTAGCTTCTTACAACCATAAGCTAACAACCCCTTGCAATAGAAGTAATCGGTGCACAAACTGATATCTTGGTACAGGCTATTATTTAAATTAATTTTTTATATTTATTTTATTGATGATTAATTTTTTTGCAAATAACGTGGATACCAACAGGTGGGAAGCGAGGAACATGAGCAAGTTTGTTCGAATGGTTTAGGATATGTTTGTTAATGAGGAGGGCGAGCCTCGGCCTCGGGGAGCCTTGAGCTAGCGTGTGTAGGGCCGAAGAGCGAAGACCGCGACGAGTGTCAGGGCGGTAGTGCAGGTAGGTGACTCATGATGAACTGGATTCCAACAGGTACAAGAGTTCGGAAGAGCGGTAGACTTCGCCACTTCTTTTGCCGACTTAATTGAATCGAGCGGAGTAAGTGTGGCCACGATGATGCACACATATAGTATTTGGAGGTCATGCCGTAAGGTCCCAAAAGTTCCGAAGGCGAAACCCCGCAAACCCTGGTTTCCGATAAAGGTTGGTTTCATTATCATGTAGTAGGAACCAACAGGCGCACGATAATCATCTAAATTGACAGATTCCATGATGGAGGAGAGTAATCGATGTTTGTACCGTTGCTAGATGTCCGTGACTCCTGCGGGGAGAGTTAGTCCCGGGACGAATGCTGCTGTGCTAATCATACGCTGGGATGCGTTCCACTTTGGTAACCACTAAACACATTTTAATCCATTCCGCTGAGCTGTTGAGGCCACGACTGACCGACAGTGACTTACGAGCGTGAATGCTTTGACCTTGAAAGGCATATTAAAAACTGGAGTGAGACTTACAAAGAGCAGCACATACGATTGAAACGCTAAGATTGCACAGCACGTCCAGATATCAAATAACAAGGGGCTACCTCCGTAACATTTCCGAATTGGCTTACAGCACTATCTAAGTCGAATCAAAACAAAAAAGCATCCATCCGTCGATAACATCACCCATTCTGTTCAAAATGGCTGAAAACAATATCATGGGCGGCTATTATAAAGTTTCATTAAAATTAGAAATCTATCTCTAAAATTCATTTCATCATCGTCCATTTTTCTTAACAAAAATAGATGCATCATTATTGGGTTCCGTACAATGTTTTGACGGCCTCCTAAATAGAAATGGAATAACGCATCTGAGCATGGGATTTTAATGACCCTTAACCGTCATAACAAGACCTCAACTTTAATGAGAAAACTGAGGAATCCATTCCGTTCAAATCTTCACTCAAGGTATCGCGAAAGCAGTTCTTCAAAAATGCATTTTAGTTCATCTGGGTAAGGTTCATAATAGCGCTGAGATGAAGCAAGTGGGAGCGAAATATAAAAGTTACAGTGGCAAATTCATCTTGAACAACAACATAGTTCTCATATTTTCCGTATTTAAATCCATTTACGGATCTCTTTAAAGTTCCGGCATTATTTTAAAGTCGAACTGAACTCAGATTTAAAGTATTTTACGATTTACGATCACTATAAGTACGGAATAAACTTCTGAAACGAAAATGTACTTCAACATAATTTAGTACTTAACTAAAATTAAAATTTCCATGGGAATATTAAGACACAATTCGTTTTGAAAAACTTGACCTACTTCGTCCAGCAAATTCATCTTTGCTGCCATATGTATCTATGATGTTGGAACAAATTCAAAACCATTTCCTTCAATTCCATAATTAACTAAATCAGTAAGATTTGAGGAAATATGAACATTATGCTGTTGTATTAAGGATTTATTTACTACATTAACTTTGTTTAACCGCAACGATGTATCCGAGTCGAGTTCAAACTAAACGTGTCATCTGCCGACTGCGAGAAAGCTTGAAAATACAGATATAGGCTATGAATAGCCTATTGACAAAATAGGGTATATGACTCATCGGACTGATTTCCAAAAAATATTGAATACGTTTTTTTTTATTTTATCACGTCATCAGTAAGGAAGATAAAAAACATCTAGGTTTGATAAAGAGGACAAAAACAAAATTTGCTAGTAAGCAGCGTACTGGTAAGTGACGTCACACGAGATGTTAAGTCACTGTAACACCTTTATTTTTGCTCACGTGATGAAAGAAAAAAAATACATGCCCAATATTTTTTGGAAATCTATCTGATGTACTGAATATATTATTTTTGTCAAATACCCTATTTGTCTATTTTCTCCTCTCGCAGTCTGCGGCTGTGATACGTTTTTTCTGAACTCGACTACTGTCAGGTATCTTGGAGTCTTCGTGGAGGCTTATGTATCCAGTTGGTCGCAGCTTGTGTTATCCCGTCCAAATCAAAAGTGTCTGTGAGCGTCCGTGTTTAGATATAGTGTGTGTTTCGAAGGCTAAAGTTGTCGATCCGAAGAGTCATCATATGATTTGGTTAACGAATTCCTCGCAGGTCTATGTAAAATGGATTTTTGGCTATACGCTGATCGAATTTAGCAAAATCGCCAGTCTTACATGAGATCTACCTTGAATTCTTTGGACGGATCATATGAAAAACATTCGGAACTACAATTTTAGCTCCTCTATTCTGTGTTTTGTCATATTTTATCACTTCTTTTTTTAAGAATATTACTTGTTTATTTTCGCCACGCTTCTTTTTGTGATGTGAACTGTGATCACGACGGCGGCGGCGCACGGGGCACTAAAACGTTGCTTGTCCGAGTCGCGAGCGTTTTGTTATCGAGTGCGTTTGTTTCAGGGCCTAACGTTCTTCCTGTCGTACGCCATTCTAGCGGCCGTACTCGGGATGCTGCAGTTTGGCTACAATACTGGCGTCATCAACGCTCCGGGCAAGGTAAACAATCGTATAACATTATTTCTGTTGTTGTTTTCGTAGCATGAACTTATAATTTGTAGGTTTTACTTTTCATTGAGAAATATATTTATAATTCGTCCTAATATCGGCCGAAGACTAAAAAACGGGTAGTTTGTGACTTTCAACTGAAATCTTTGATACAACAACTTCAAGTGTTATCATAGTCTAAGACCATTCATTCCGTAAAGTGGGAGGGCCTACGCGCAACACTGAGGGCCCGCCCAAAATAGACAAAAACAGAACAAAAACAACAAAAACTGATCATCAATTGTTTTTTCCATAATTGTCATAGCAGCAATAATAATACATAATCTACCTATATCGGCGGCATTCATACGGATAGACTTAAGACAGAGGAATCTCTGTAACAACCTGTCCCCAAAATAAAACCGAAAAAGCATCATCATTTATACAAAGGATGTTCTCAAAATCTTCCTCACAACCTTACTGCATAAATGTATTTTGAACCGCAAACCCTTGCTCACAACTACTCCAACACACAATTACACATTACTCAAATAATTTCGCAAACACTTGAAGCGAAACCGGGAATACTAAGAAACACTCGAACGTCTAACATTTAACTTTCGCACTCAATTGACTAATCAAATACGTAACTTATGTTGAGTTAAAGATAACTAGTGAAGCGAAATTCAGGTAGTAAATGCAACTCCTTCAACTAACTGAGTCGCAGGAATCGGTTAAAATAATCTGATTAACGAAGTGCCTGTATTCATCAGTCGCGGGTACAATTGGATTGGAGTTTAGCATGTCTCAGCTGTTGCTATCTTAATTGTACTTGTTAATGAATTGCAGTTTCTGTATTTCGGAGTGGGACATTTATTTTGTATGTTGGTATTATTGAATTGAAAATACTTTATCGGTGTTGAAGAAAAAAAAAACTTAAACGAATAAAACGTATGCGAGGTTCGAGGCGCCATCTTTGTTTTTTGAATAGAGGTTTATAATGTTTTTTTAGTATATTATTATTATAATATATCTCTTTTTCTAATACTTGGGTGTGATTGTGGTATTTATTTTTCTACAATTATTTGAAATCAACTAAGCAATCAATCTCAGTAATAATAAGATAAAAATAGTTCTCAAGAAGGCCTCTGCACGTTGGACCTGTGTCCCCGTACACGCCTTTAAAAAGGACCGGGTCTCTTCTCATGAAGTTAACCCGTGAAAGAAAAGAGATAAAAATGAAATCAAATTATTTGCGTAATTGTTTATTCATGTCTATGATAATAAAATGCCTTTGTTTCTCTAATTTAACCTTTTTAACCAGTTGGTGCAGAGTTGCATATGATAATGATCCCGTTTCAATAATATATAACCTTGACCCCCTATTACCCCTTCAAATAAAAATTACAAGAAAAGCGCGGTAAACATAATTCAATATTTTAAATAAACAATATTCAAGCCAAATTTCACAGCCCTAGGACATTCCAAAAAGACACACACACACACAATTCACCTTAAATACAAGAGGAACTAAATTCAAATCGCTTCGTCTATTCGGGAGCTTTGATGCCACATACAGACACGACATATCGTGTCGGAGTTTAAACATAGTATGTAGAATCGAAAACTGAAACGGCCTTAAGGCTGCTCTTTCGTGAAAAGCTTGAAAAAAGCGTGCTGATGAAACAGCTTTTCGTCGGCACTTACAGAGAATTTATATCTGCAAAAAATAGTTAGTAATCTACATGATATGATACGTAATTTGGTTTAACCATAATTTTTCTATTGGCATCACATAACAAGTAAAAGAATCCCCAAATCACCTCCAATTCGTAGAGATAAAACCATTTTACTGCTTCATTTTTAATAAAAGAACATTAGAAAAAAATCTACTGCTTTACAATACATAGGAAAATGATTTGGTTTGATAACTTTTTTTAAATATGTCTGATTTCTATGATAGCTATTTAAAAATGCGTCCCGTATTACTGCATCTATATCACCCCGCACTCGTCCAAATGCACAAGGTCACTAGCGAGAATACAAGCCTTAATATAACAGCGGTGGTACTGAGGAGTGTTAATTACTCATATTTGTAAATACTTCATCGTTTGCGAAGCGAGAAGCAATATTGTAGCGATATTCAAATATTTAGTCGAAGAGGTATTTGCTTTGAGTTTGCTGTCTGTTTAATTATGTCCGACACTCAATATAATTGTTTGCGTGGGCGGCTGCAGGTCTCGGAGTGTTGCAAATAATTTGAAGGTCCTTGAGCGTATACTGCGGGTGTCTGCAAGCTAATATTTGTCTTGAGCATATTGACAGCGGCCATTTTGAAATATGACGTTCTTTCTCATGTTTGAATTATGATGAATTTGTTTTTTTTTTCATATTCTGTCTGTTTTCTTTGGTGTAGTCTTCAAGCTAGTATTATTTTATATCTGTATTCTAAAAACCTCATTCTACGTAAACAGGTTTTGTTAAAAAAAGCTGCATTATTTCTTTCCGTTAACGCGTGTTTAAAAAATTAAAAATAATATAGATTTTCATACTTATTAATAAAAAACATCTTCTTTTCATTTCAATAGCAATTTAGATGGATTCATTGCTTTTTGCGTGTTCTTCCAGGTTTCCCTTGGCCCACAACTATGACTTACTCTACCCGTTACAATTTCTGCAGTTCAAGTACACACTTACGTTATATGTTATGTTATTTGTAGAACATCGCGAATTTCATGAAGGATGTATACAAGAATCGATACGGAATGGATCTGCAAGACGACACGGTGAACCGACTGTACTCCATCGCTGTCAGCATCTTCGCTATCGGCGGTATGCTGGGCGGCTTCTCGGGTGGAATGATCGCCAACCGCTTCGGAAGGTAACTACGAAAAAAACCAACCTTATAACAAAATAGTGCATGTAACTGTCACACGCGATTAAAGTTAATTTTGTTCCATTTTACGATATTTGACAAAATCAAAATTACATAAAAGTTTGATGTTTTATCAGCTAGTTAAAAAGATTGGAGCAAAGAGATTTTAACATTCGGTATCTTTGAAAACTCTCTATAAAAAAACCTAATGTTTAATAAAGAATTAACGAAATAAGAATAATAATGCATAGATTAAACCACACAGAGCTCTTCTCCGACTACGGTTATATGGTATACATAATAAGGGTTGGGTAAGGTCCGTATAGGGATGATGACAATTATTTTTTCAGTTATCCCTCTTGTAGTTTATTGCATAATAATGGATACGATTTTTTTAATTTACCACACAATCATAAATTGACTAAATTACAGTGAATAAAACGACGATTGAGTATACATTTTACCATATCGTTATATCATAAGCCCTCTCCTAAACTTTTAATCTTTGTCAATTTTAGTTTTTTTCTGAAATAAAATAAATACGTGTCTAATACTTTTGAATTATCTTACTGAGGGACTAATTAGATTTTGATTTAGATTCTTTTTATACCCAGTCATCATCCCTATTGTCACTTAACTATCTATATACCAACAACCTCTATACTTTATAATAAAACAAATTTGTTTTGAGACAACATGGCCCATACAAAAAATACAGTATTTGCTAGTAAATACAAACTTTATTAAATGATGTAACGGTTTACTCACGCTCAGTCGAACTGTTCGACTCGCGATCCCGCCGCGTCTGCTCATGATTAAGGACTCCGGTTGGGTCCGAAACTAGTCGGGCTACCCCGATAAATACGCGTGAGTAAACCGTTACATCATTTAATAATGAATCAGTCTCACGATAGTTATTATAAAAATACAAACTTTAAAACTTCATAAGTAACACTTTCTAGCATTACGTATTTGTGCGTTTTGTCGGGATTCATATTGATGTGAATGTTTCTGTCGTGGTGATCCAGGAAAGGCGGGCTGCTTCTCAACAACATCCTCGGCATCTCGGGCGCCAGTCTGATGGGCTTCACCAAGATCTCCCACTGCTACGAGCTTCTTATCTTCGGCAGGTTCATTATAGGCGTCAATTGCGGTAAGCTGTCCTTCTTGTACCTACACCTATATGTACATATACTAGCGATTGCCATTAAAATAATGAGAGAAAAACATGAAATCGGGATAAAAACTATCATAATGATGTATTAATCTAGATTATAAACTATCTTTTATAAAAAATATGAACATTTTGCTATTTGATACTTGTTTTGCTAATTTACGCGGTTTTTGCAGACATTCATTATAATGTAAAATGCTACTGTAATATTTTATTTTGAAAAGAGTAACTTATGGAGTTCCTTGCCGGTTCTTCACCATAAGAATGACACTTTGGAACCGTGCAACTAGAGTCAGTAATGTAACGTTTTAAAAGTGCCTGAGAAACGGCCTATTTGAAATAAAAACTTTTGATTTTGATCTGTGTACCATGTTTCGTCTAAATCCGTTCAGTGGTTAAATACTAACTTTCGCGTTTCTTAGCTTTAATTAACAAGAGAATCGCATTACTTTTTTTGATAAAGTCACTTGTACTTAAACAGTTTCTATTAAACAGTATTTTGATTTTAATATCATTATATGATTGATTTTAATCACGCATGAATGATGTTTCATTTTTTCACTTCAGCCATCTTAAATGATTGTTATAATGTGACATGTTATAACGTTTATTCTAGTAACTTAATTCTAAATCAAGTTCTGATCATCTTTGAGTAATCGGCGAATTTGCATAAAAACAAAAATACTATTCTAGAAAAAACCTTAAAAATCTCAGCAAAAGGTATTTAAACCAGAATGGATTCATTATCACAGAGAAATTGATCTTTCTTCTTTAATTGATCATAAAGCTAGAGTTTTGAGTAAATAAATTAAATGAAATTCCTTTTACAAGGTAACAATTAAATTCAAAATTTGATTTATAATATTTTGAAATATTTGATTTCATTAAATTATTAGTTTGAAAGTGCTGCGTTTATCCTACGACACTCATATACACCTAGTGTATGACTTTGAATGATGAAATCTTTAACTCAAGTGTATCCGAACATAAAAAGTGTAAGATATAATTCAGCTCGTGATTAAGGACTCCGGTTGGGTCCGAAACTAGTCGGGCTACCCCGATAAATACGCGTGAGTAAACCGTTGCATCATTTAATAATGAATCAGTCTCACGATAGTTATTATAAGAAAATTATATAATTTACTAGCTGACCCAGCAAACGTAGATTTGCCGAATATATTTTTTTCCTAGTTGTATGTATTTTTAATGCTACATTATAAAAAAAATAAAAACAAACAATTTCGTTTAAAAAATAAAATATATTTTTTTAGTGTGAGCAACCCTTATCACTTAGGGGTATGAAAAATAGATGTTGTTCTATTCTCAGACCTACCCAATATGTATACAAAATTTCATAAAAATCGGTCGAACCGTTTCGGAGGAGTACGGTAACTAACATCGTGACACGGGGATTTTATATATTAGAAGAATAACGGTGTAAGAAACTTAAAAAAAAATTAGGGGCCTACTGCTAACTCTTAAAGCTTAACTTGTGGAAGCGAGATAAAAATATCATTTCGACTCGCTCCCACAAAAGTCTTTAAGAGTTGGCGGTAGGTCCCTAATTTTTTTTTAAACAAAATTATTCCCGATAGGTACAAACGCGCTCGTTGAAGTTGTTTGTATAGGCGACCTGGATGTGACCTAATTTCGTTCGAATGCATTCTGTATCGTCCGGTGTAAAAGACATAGACGTGCAACAGGTAGCCGTGTGTCGATCTATGTATATGTAATAGCGATAACACAGCAATATATACACAATTATTGTCGGTTTAATTGCTAGGTATATTGGTGAATAGCGAAATTTTTGTTTTTTTTTTTATGTTAATTATGTCAGGTAGCGGTTGCAATAGTAATGAGTTAATTCTTGTTTACAAAATATTTTATTTGATAGTTTTTGATATGGGTTTTGAGATATTTTTGTTAAGTTTTTAAGGGATAAGAAAAATGTTTGTCAGCTTTGATTGTTTTATTTTTTGTGTATTTATAAAGTTAATTGGTTTACCTACTACACGAAAAGGCATTATCTCATAAATTTAATTGAATGAACCAATTTTATTGATTCTTTTTATATTCTGAGCTTCTAAACTAGATCTTAAGAGCGGGTTTCGAGTTAATTTAAAGTGCATACAATTAACTACAAGAACATGGAACTTAGAACTCAAGAAATTTAATTTTTTTGCAAAGTTTTTTAGTGCATCAAGTTAATATTTAGATTTTGTGTCCCAGGACTGAACACGTCACTAGTGCCAATGTACATATCGGAGATCGCGCCGCTGAACCTGCGCGGCGGGCTCGGCACCGTCAACCAGCTGGCCGTCACCGTGGGGCTGCTCCTCTCCCAGGTCCTGGGCATCGAACAGATCCTCGGCACTGACGAGGGATGGCCTATCCTACTCGGTAAGTCCACCAACAAAGAATAAATGAACCAAACGCTTGTCCGAAAAAGACATGAATAAATTTGCCTTTTTCAAAAGGAACTTTCATTTAAAGTATGTTTATCTAACTAATCACGTTATTTTAAATAGGATCATGTATTTGCAACTAATGCCGGATTATCTCTGGTAGATTCCCCAATACATATTAGTTTAAAGCTCTCAACAAGGCCTCTGCATGTTGGACCTGTGTCCCCGTGCACGCCTTGATAATGGACCGGGTATATTGCCTGAAAGCTATCAACTTATAAACGTACCACTGCTGGGCATAGACCTTTACCATACAACGAAGGTTTGAGCATTGATCACCACGCTAGCTCCCTTTAAGTTGATGATTTCAGATTCCACTATATCGGATTCAGGTTTCCTCGCGATATTTTCCTTCACCGTTTGTCAGATCCATTTGATAACATCTTGCATATTACATGGATTCAAAACTTTAGCCGGTATAACTTTTCGAGACACTCCTGGTAAAAAAGCCGACTATTTTTGCCCACTCTACATATTTAATAAATACTTGATCGGATAAAGATATAAATCAACGCTTTGTATTACACTCGTCATGCCCTTTCATTTGATACCCCACTCGCATAAACGCAAAAATAATCAAAACTTACCTTTATCAATGGAATTAATGAATAAACAAGGCATAAAAACTCTACATAACGTTAAAACACAAAACTATGTTGAATCAGTGTCAACTAAAATACGCTCGCACGAAATTCAGGTCGAAATAATTTGTATTTTAGATCGGAGTGCACGCCCGTCTAACAGCGCACGCTGAAACTCTGTAAAGCGATTACCTATCGTTCCGCCATTGGCGTGTTATCGAAGATGTGTGTGATTGGTGCAACCGGCGGCCAATAGCACGGCCACTGCACAACGCCTTCCTGAAAACACCTTCAAACCTCTCAAATTCACTGAAACCTATTGTTATGTTATAACAATATTGTTCCGTTCTCTTCGTTTCGTGTTACATGGTTACACTGCGTTTTGATTGGCCAACGCGAATAATCCTGTTTTCTAGGTCAGTCCTGTGCACTATGTACTGAGGTATCTCCCGTGCGTATGTAGCTTATGTATTCACTTTAAAACTGATGGACTCTTGAATTTTTTATTGTTTTTAATAGATAAGTTAAGTTAGACTGTCTTCTTATCCGTTGCTAACTAAGTCAAGTGCATGTTATAAAAATATATTTGATCGGTATTACCTTGATTTTATTTAGTTTACATAACCTTCATAGAAATCAGTTTTGCTTAGAGGTCATGCCACTAAGGTGTAGAAATTTTGTAAAATTATTCGAAATTATTATTTTTGAAATATGTCAAAACGTTCCGTAAACCTGATATAGGTTTTTTGTAATTAAAATACTTTAAAATAAAGTAAATTAATCGTTCTTTGGAATGTGCTGGTAATCTATTCGGTTGCCCAAATACAATATTTTTTCCTTTTTTATTAAACCGTCTCCCGTTTAATACTTGATCGGTGGAAATGTTACAAATAATCAAGACAACACAAAGACACCTAGACTCAGAACAAGCATTCGTAGATCTCACTAATGCTTTAAATTCGAAACTGAACTGAAATCGATCCCGCTAGACGTCACAGTTTTGACGTGGTGATCTTGTCCACTCGTCTATCCGGGTAACCATAATTATATTCTTAGCCTAATTTTAAAATACTTTTGTCTCTTTACGATCCTATTTCTCTATAACGACTTTCCTTATACAAATCAGTCTCATTTTTAAATTGATATTTTAATATAACCTCACGAAGCAAACCATTGTATTAAAGTTAGTAATTTAAATTCACGTCCCTTGTCGACTTAAAATGTCATTCCCAAACGTGACGTGATCAGCCTAGTCTGGTCCCAAGTATGTTTTGGTCGGCGTCCAGTCGAATCGGAGTACCAGTACGAAGTACCAGTGTTGTACAAGGAGCGACTACCTATCTGACCTCCTCGACCCAGTTACCTGGCCAACACGATACCCCTTAGTAAGACTGATTATCAGACTTTATGGTATCTGACTTACTGTCAATGATGTAGAAATTAGGTTGAAACCCACAATTAAATTCGCTTTCCGAACCACGGAGATGTCGTTATGACGTAGATGGTCACCAATCCACGGACCGTATCAAGCGTAGCTTAACCTGTGATATAATGCAGTGTTACATAGTACACACTATTTGTTAACATACTTAAAAAAGGTCCACCAGCTTAATGTGTATCAAAATAATTAATAAGATTGAAATATAACAGTCGTTTATTAATTTCGATCGAAAACGATCCCACGAGAACATAAAATTCTCATAAAAATTATCCTATGTGTTAATCCAGATTACAAACTATCAGTTTACCAAGTTTCGTCTAAATCCGTTCAGTGGTCTTTGCGTATAAGAGTAACAGCCATTGTCAACCTTTTCAAACACCCAAATAAACGCGTATCTAGATTCTGTTGACGTTTTTCATACTATTTCAAAATCATACAACTAGTTAGTCCAAACAAAAACAGTTCAGTACATCACACAAAGCATTCAGAACAGTTAACAGCAAACAATTAACATGCAGCAAAATTCAAGAGCGACTCGCAAATGTTATGATGGCAAAATGGAGTCTAAACAGCCGTGAACCTTGAAACTAGATCTGCATGAGTTAATTAAACATGAATAGCGAAACTCATAGAGACGCGAGGCGAGAGCTAAGGCTGCGTGCAAACTGGGGGCTTGGGAAGGCTGATGACGCGCGACTGTAGTTCAACTGTGGTGCGACACACGCGTGAAGAAAAAATGTTTGTCAACTTTGCTCTGTTATTATATTTTTTTCCATAATAGTAAAGAATTGTAAGTTTTTATCACGTTTAATTGATTCTAGGGGATTGGGATTCCGGTTTTGAATATTTGGTATCCAAATCTCCTGCCAGTTGCAATACATTGTGGATTAAAATAAAATTTAAAAACCCAGCACAATATAATCTTTCAAGCAAGTAGTAGTAAATCTATCAAACATATTGTCCTCAAACACTCGCACATAATTCACCTTTAACAGAAAACAAAATCGAAATCGCTTTATCCTTTTGGGAGGTATGATGCTTCAGATAGACACGTCAAACTTCTAACACCTTTTTTTTGCGTCGGAGATTAAAAAGTGATATTATTATACCATCGCCGTCAACAGCACCGCAACTGGAATATTTCTCGAAGTAACCTTGAATATGAAGGCGCCCTTAGATTGCCGGGTGTTACCTTGAATGCGCACTTTCAAACTGGGCTGCATCCGAATGAATGAAGAGTTTGTGTCACACCCGCTCATGTTAAATGAATTATACTAAAAGCACATTCCCTAGTTTCGGTTGACGCAATAATTTAAATTGTTTGTCTATACAAGAGAAATTCCGGGTCTGTAAAATGGAATTGTTCTGGTTTCCATGAGACAGTTTAGGTAAACACGGAAATGCACGGATAGTTCAGATCACCAAGTGGTTGATATGAGTCGGTTCGCGGGACAAGCATTTGTTCCGAGTCTTTGTGTCTTTGAGCATGTACCTTCAATGTTTGAGAAACCCTCACGACACAAAAATTAAACTCCTTAAAGTGGGAGCCGTTTAAAAAAAACGTTTATTTTTGAAGAGATGGTGTGTTAGATAATTAGAATTATCAGATTTGAAATGAAATAAAACATATATTTGCAGCTAAATGTATTGTATTTGGATTTCAAATTATAGTGTTCTTGTGTGTTTTTTAACCGATTTCATTTAGGAGGAGATTCCTAAGACTTATAGAAAAATAACTACCTAAATGTTATGACGACATTTTACTTGTAAAATAACGTTTTGCAACTTTCGCATATCACGGTTTCACTGAAAAAAATCTGTCATGCGCTTTTAACATTGGTGTTCAAATTTCCATTTCTTCTTGCCGTGCGGTGAATAACAACCTAATATCAAAGGTATTGATTTGTGCTGGGTCTCAAGCCATTGACTTGGCAGACCAATTGCCATCCCTGTTTATTCAAATGTCTTGTTGTCGGTTAGGGCTGGCGATCTGCCCGGCGATCCTGCAGCTGTTGCTGCTGCCGGCGTGCCCCGAGTCACCTCGCTACCTGCTCATCACACGCCAATGGGAGGAGGAGGCGCGCCGAGCGCTGCGGAGACTAAGAGCCAGCAACCAGGTATGATCTTTATCTTTCTTTATAGACAAGTATAGTAAGAGGGAGATAAAGAAAAAATAGCTTCTTCCATCCAATCCTTTTAACAACTATGCTGGGATCGGCTTCCGGTCTAACTGGACGCTGCTAAAAATCAAAGTTTTATAGGGTGCGACTGCCTATCTGACTTCCTCAACCCAGTTACCTGGGTAACACGATACCCCTTAGTTAGACTGGTTGTCAGACCTTCTAGCTGACAGCCAGGTCAAAACAATTTTACATCCCTTCCGAAACGCGGAGGAACTCGATGTGACGTAGATGGTCGACCATCCACGGACAGACCGTATCAACCGTAGCTTAACTTGTGGTCGCTCAACTTGTGTTGTTGTAGCTTAGACAGCTATTTCTTTTTTGTCTCCCGCTTGGTATTGATTGAAGAGGAATTCAATTTTTTATTTTCTCATCGAGTTTATTTTTATTTTTATATAAAAAAAAATAAGCGGTGAATACTACACATTTGTTGTATATTAGAATTGTACCAGATTGAAATTGAAACGCGTTTATAAAAAAAATCGTGGTTGTGATTATATTTATTGTTTAATTTATTCTCTTGAGACTAATTCATCTTTTTTACAAACCGTTCTTATAATTTTCAGAACCCTTAAACTTGCTTAAGAAATCTTTAGGAATGCGAAATTGTTTTTTATTTTACGTGACTACTTCTTATAATTCAATGGAGCGGGCTACACGCACAAAAAAAAGTGGGCGTTACCTCGCTCGGAGGCGTCCTATTGACATTTATTTTTTCAATGCAACCATTCCATCAGTACTTACTTATGACGTCACGTTCAATAGGGATGACGACAATTTTTTTTGCAGTGTCCGTCTTGTAGTTTTTTGTATAATAATGGATACGTATTTTTTTATTTGTCCCGCAAACATAAATTGACCAAATTACAGTGAATGAAACTTACTCGTGACGTCACGATTGAGTATAAATTTTACTCTATCGTTACGTCACAAGCCCCCTCTCCTAAACTTGAAAGCAGTTAATCTTTGTCAATTCTAGTTTTTCTGAAAAGGGAAAAAATATGTGTCTCATACTTTTCAATTATGTAACTGAAGGACTAATGAGATTTTTTCTTTTTATACCCAGTCATCATCCCTATTATCATCAGTAAACCGATTTTACAGATACCAAATTTTCCTTGATGAAGATTCAGTTTCTCAGTTTGGCGTACTATAAATTGGTCTTTATCTAGGTGGAGGAAGACATAGAGGAGATGCGGGCGGAGGAGCGCGCGCAGCAGGCGGAGGCTTCGATATCAATGCGCGAGTTGCTGTGCTCGCCGACGCTGCGGGCGCCGCTGCTCATCGGCGTGGTCATGCAACTGTCGCAGCAACTCAGCGGCATCAACGCGGTGAGTTACCCACAAGCATTCGTAAGCAGAGTGGTTTTCGTACGACCAGCGAAATTCTAACAAAACTAAAGACCCTAAGAGAATAGATTTAAAAAATCTAAATACCTACGTTTTTAAATGTCACTCCAATTAATTTTTATCGGAATTGGTGAAGCCGTTACTATAGTTGTAAATTGCATTGTTATCGGGTTTGAAGCTATCCTGAAAATTTCAGCCTGCTAGCTTATCGACAAACAAACATACAAACAAGAAAACGATATTAAAAATTGTGAAATTGAAAAATAGCATCAGTATAGATTCAACAACCTTTCATCTTGAACCATTGATTGTTGATAAACATTTTACAAGCGTCACTTTTAAGTCTATTAGAAATCATAACTCGAATGCTCGGGTAATTTAAAAAGTGCAGCACGGATAGCCAAGTGACGTCTTCATGATTTCAACTCGCCGCGACTTTAATTTTTGTGAAAAAGCATTAAATTATTTCGTGCGGGAATCGTTTAAAACAAAATTGAGAAAAACTTCTGAGACCACTTTCTCAAACTGCGACAGTCTTTAATCCCTGATGAGGAAGACTTTAGTAGTCCATTAATTAAGGAGTATTTATTGTTAACCAGGTGTTCTACTACTCCACTTCGCTGTTCACTTCATCTGGTCTGACGGACGAGTCGGCAAAGTTCGCGACGATGGGCATCGGGGCCATCATGGTGGGAATGACGCTCGTCTCGCTGCCCCTCATGGACCGCACCGGGCGGCGGACGCTGCACCTCTACGGCCTCGGCGGGATGTTCATCTTCTCCATATTCATCACCATTTCATTCCTCATAAAGGTGTGTCTTATATTATACTGGCTCGTGCAATCCGCGATCGAAACTTTGTTTACAATTCCTCGAGCAATTCTCAAATATAGTTAACTTTGACAATAAAATACACAATAAAATACACAATAAAAAAACCACAGGTTGCACTCCGGGAGTGCCGGCAGAAATGAAAACTTGAATATTAACCTTGTGCATTTTTGATATTCTGGAATGGTTAGGGAATAATTTTGCACGATTTGATTTAATTATCACTAGATACTAAATTACTATAATTTATGTGGTAGAATACAATACGTATTTATTTCGCTATAGATGCAGTATTGTGCTAAAGAAGTTTTCGTCTTACGCTTTTTCGATCAGGTCACGTGTCCTGACGCGAGTTTAACAGTTTTTACTCATTACAAAAAAAAAATACAATGCCGCTAAAGAAGTTTTCACTTCAAAAATTGAGATCTTAAATGTTATATATTGGTTTTAGATTATGAATGTGTTGTAAACATTGTTTCGTCGCTAATTGTACTCGTGTGGAGGTAAGGGAGGAAATGACGTCTGTCATCGACGCATTGCTACCGATGCGATGCTCGGTGCCCGGGCAGACGATATCCTCATTGTTTGTCTTCCCGAGCGATGCCAGGAAGTTAGAACCGACGAATAATTGTTTCCCGACGAACATATTGGATCCAAGAACGCTATTACGAATGCAGTTATTACTATTTGCGCGTTGTGTGACAAGATGAGCAATTCATTGTTCAATCGAGATAAATTGAGGAGATATGTGAAAGTGGAAACTTACAAAATTACTCTTGGATTACTAACATTAATTAAGTTACGTTAAATTGTAATTTAGATGTGTTTAGAATAAGTCGGGTCTGTATTTCGATCTGAAGTGCAGGCCCTAAACGTATTCCTTGAGGGACGCCGCTTCTTATTCTTCAAGAATCCGTGCTTTACTCTGTCGAACGCCTGTCCCTACTCTAAACGAAAGGAATACGTTTGAAATCGCTTTCGCACGCTTCCTCATCGCTTTTTCCACGTACTGTCTCTGTCTGTACTTCACTATCAATACCTCATCTGTACTTATATTTTATCTCATACCCCCAATTGGTTGCTCGATCTCTTCCAAATCAATTTATTAAATTGATGATTTAACCTTCAAATTATTTTTATTGGTTCATTTCGGTTTAAAACACAAAACATACTAAAACATTATACTTAACGAATATTCAAATGATAAATTATCTAATTATTGGTTTACAAACACCATTACAGTGGCATCCTAACTTGCTAAACAAATGACTCTCATGAAAGCAATGTTAGTGATTATTGTTAATTATGAAGCGTACATATGGACATACAAAAAACTCTATATTGGTAACAGTAACATGTAGATGAACAATCACAATGAAATCATTTACTTAGACAACACTTATGCATGCACCACATGTTTAATCCCTGGTTTATTTCTCACACACTGTCATTTGCTTCATCGTGTGCATATGTCAGCGACGGTCTCGGACACTAGCGCGGGCCCCTCAGGTCGTCGTCGCCGACTCGAGTCTGCGGCCTCGCCCCGTGACCCGCGAGAGTGTCTGACAACCATCGAGACATACGCACGCGTCGCTTCGCTAGCCCCTCCCACCTCTGCGACTTTCCTGTTTCCGAAACCGGACTCTCGGTAGGAAAGCATTGTAAATACTAATGGGAATAAATTGTCAAATATAAATGTTAGGAACATCACTCACAAAGCACTAAACACTTATTTTGTTGACCACCAAATTGTGGCGAAAGTTCACGGGGAGCTCAGCGCACGCGTTTTAAATGAAGCGAAGTTTATAATCACTGAAAACTGCTCAAAAGCAGGATGGCACTTATCACCAGCATTCGCAGTACATACGATAGATGGACTACACTCCGCTACAGCACTCAGTACTGAGTCAGACTCCACGCATCGCGGGAGCTCGACGGACACACAGACAGACGCGTGTGTGATGTGCATTTATGTTTGTGATTTATTTCATTCCGGTCGGCGACGGGAAAGGACTCCTTTGCTATCCCCTGATAGGAGTTCTTCGGCTATGTGCAGGAGATGATCGACTGGATGAGCTACCTGTCGGTGGTGTCGACGCTCAGCTTCGTGGTGTTCTTCGCGGTGGGCCCCGGCTCCATCCCCTGGCTCATCACGGCCGAGCTGTTCTCGCAGGGCCCGCGCCCCAGCGCCATGGCTATCGCCGTATTAGTTAATTGGATGGCCAATTTCGTTGTCGGAATTGGCTTTCCTAGCATGAAGGTAGGTCCATGTGTGCGTGCCGCCCACGCTGTGTGCGTTACGAATTGCGATCCGTTAATTAATATTGATACAGGCGAGCTGATCTTATAATTACGGTCAGTCATATTTGCCGTCAATATTGATTCCAATCAAGTAATAACGAAGTCGAGTGTCGACGTAATCCCCGCCGAAGCAGATTATCTGCTCCTTAGGTTTTGGTGAACATCGTTCATTAAATATTAATGGCGCCGTCCTCTAACCGCCCATTTAATATTAATTGTGTTTATTTTGCAGGCACTACTGGAAAACTATACATTCCTGCCTTTTAGTGTATTCCTTGCAATTTTTTGGATATTTACGTATAAAAAAGTTCCTGAAACAAAAAATAAGACCTTTGAAGAGATTTTGGCATTGTTCCGGAATTCGAACGGAAGGTAAGCCTCGCCCGTCCCCCGGGCTCACACTTTGATAACGTTTGGCACTGACTGTGTCTCCACCGACGAGACACATGGTTTTCCTTATGATCACGACACAGCACGAAACCAGACAGGAGCTGGGCATTCATTAGCACGCGTTGCACACGATGTTTGTTCGTCATTTGTACATAACACTTTAACCGCAAACTATTTTGAAAGGAAACCGAATTCATTGCAACCCAACTTAAAGGAATTTGGAAACGAACACTGAATAAAAAACGACTATAGTTCTTGAAATATACATTTTGGAATGTAGATACAAAGATAAAAAATAAACTTGTATTGAAGAATAAATGCGAATCATTGGCGTAGGTAATATTGTAAATGGATAATCGATAGGAGAGCGGGCTCGCGCCGCCGGGACGGACACGTCTCGAACCTACACCCCCGGGACACAATCAAATGAAACGCCGCAACTGGCGATGTCGGCTCTGTCACTGTTGGTAGTTTAGCATATACATGAAAACTTAATACCAATAGAGTAGACACTTGACGTCAATTGATCGGACAAGTTAAACTTGTTGTAAACTAAGTATATTTGCTGGAGGAAAATGAACTATATTATTCTCGAAAAACATTTCAATCACGATATAAAGTTATGACTTTGTTACAATAGTAATGCAAATTGTAATTACGATCAACTGAACTAACTGACTTCTGGCTTGGCAAAAAAGTCATTAAAATCCACGATCGAATTAAAAAAAAACGACACGAAAAAGCAGCGCGTCCCAAACTAGAATCTAACCACATAGATATGTAGTTCAAAATTGTGTGCGCACGAGAGCCCCAGCCGGCTTGTGCCTGGTGCCGTGAGCGGGGATGATTGGAGAGTGTGTGCAGGGACAGTTTTCGTGACAGCCGCCTGTACGGCAGCATGCTGAACTGCGTGAACGCGCTGGAGCAGCAGCTGCCGCCGCCGCCGCCGCCCGCGCCCGCCGACGAGAAACACGACTCGCGTGAGTACACCGCTTACACCGCACCCCATCCGCGATGCCCACACGTCACTAGGCAACATACACTGTCCCTCTAGATGCGATAGGTGAGGAACTATAGCGAGGCCTTGACGAATAGAAGAAGGGAAAATGGACTTTCTTCCTTAGAGAATGAAGTCGAAAAGAATTTTCAGTCAGGTTGGGGAGAATGATCAGTAGAGGAACTATAGGGGCAGAAGTCATACTAATATTATAAACGCCACTTTTTAGTAAGGTTCGATATTTGTTAGTCTCTCAGAAATCAGGTAAAGGATATGGTCGAATTTGGTTAAAATTAATAAAATCTTTGATCATAGCAACGTCATATTCGAAATCTTCTTATAACTTAGTAAGAAGGTAATTCTAGAAGGTAGTCAGCAGAGCCTTTTCCTTCGGTTTCGTAAAATTTCATCAATATACCGAGGCAACAACAAGAAAAATGGTTAGGACTACTTAAAATAGGTTTTATGATTTTTTCTTTCTTTTCCTGTGGGCATCATTCGCACATTTATGTATCTTCCACGATTTCCAAACGATTCTATCATACTTGCTTCTCAACGTTTACTGTCATCTGTCTATACATTCATTTCAGAACGAGACTATCCTGAAATACATACATTCTGAAGTACTTCGTGTATTTGCTTTTGACGTTATTACAAACACTTTTAGTGTATAAGATTTTGAGTAAGGTGTCTCAAAATTGACGTTTTAGTTGCTCATTCATGTCCAAATTAAAACAAAGTTAGATTTGATTACAATTATAGCTACCATGACATATATTATGAAATAAGATTGCAATATTTGAAACTTAATGAGAATATTTTGTAGTTGAGAGTTTTTATGCATTTACAAAGTAGAGCAAATGATTTCTTGATTTGAATATGACCAGAAACTAGATGAGTTTCTAAAGCAGGTTTATATGACAATCTCTGTACGTATTCTTTAATATTATAAACGATGTTCTCTGGCGAAATGATTGCCACAATACAGGCAGTCCTCAATTCACAGCGTGATAATAAAATGACATCATTTCTGCCGACAAATCAGTGAGAGGAAATGTTCGTCATGTCCAGGATAAAAACAACCCTATATGCATTAGCTAGAAACCTTGCTTTAGTAACTCATAGTAAGGCTATGTATTAGTTATTAGGTCATCCCGCTTGGACAAGTTTAATGAGTACGAGCGCTGTCTCTGATTGCATCGCTCAAATGGAAATAGCAAGTCTGTCAACGTTGGTCTAGTGGTTAGTGACCCTGACTACTATACCGGAGGTCGTGGGTTCGATCCCCACCCAGAACAAACATCAATCCTTGCCAGCGCTTGTGATATGTTGTCTTGTGTTGGGGCTGTTGTCGTTGCGTGTGACATGAGCGATGTGGCTTGCAGTATCGGAGCAGTCGTCGGCTGGGGCGGAGGCGACGCGCGCGCCCCCCCTGCCCCCGCCCCGCTTCCCTGCCCCCGGCAACGTCTGACGCTGGGGGCGCGCAGCGCGGGCGCCCCTGAAGGCCGCCGCCAACTTCTTGTGTCATGGGCTCCGTGCCACCTACACTACCACACAACAAATGTTCTAAATCGATGTGATTAGCTATAAACGAAACTAGTCTATAAGTCACGGCGTAAATTTAAACATACATAGTTCTTTAGTCAACATTTTATGGCATAATTTATGAAAAAAAAAATGCATAAGTACCCTGTATGGTGCCGAGGTTTGCTGTACCCATTTCAATTTGACCTATTGAATATATGCGTTCAACCAAGAAAACAAGTCTATACCGCAATCATCAGCTCTTTTCAAATCGCTTGGATACATGGAAGTTGCCAGACTAAGTCGACAGTTTACACTTGTAATAATGGTTCCCGTGTTCGGGACCAGATCACTTATAAATGCACCTAGATTTGGTCGCGTGTGCGGGTCTCCTCACAGCCACCTCCGGAACACTTAAAATGGGTACGCAGCCCGCACTAGTACTGACGCGGCTGACGTCACACACACGTGCTGTGACTCTATTGTATTGTTGAGTTTAATATATTTTAAGATATTACGTTTGCACGGTTATCAGTTTACAAAAGTTCTGTTTGTGAATCATAATGATTGTTACATAGATACATTATTGTGATGTCGTATCCACGCGAGCGCCGCTGCGCGCTGGGCCGCTTGCCCACCGCTGGACAGACAGCTTCGTTGATCAGATGCAACAGTTTGCATTCGGGAATTGATTACAATATATGTGGAGAGTATATCTATACAGTGAATAGCAAAACATAATCGCGTTACATACGTTCTGTTGTCTTATATATATTATATGTTGAATTATTTCCTAGACTAAGAGATGATAAGAAACTAAATTATTATCTTTTTAATTGAAGAATTAAAAAAAAAATGAATAGCATTATAGTAAGTTATACAATTTTGTGGAGACTTTAATAAAGTAATGCTTTTATCTTATATGCCCCTAGAAAGAGAAAAAAAATTAATAACTTGTTAATTAGGTTCCGTAGTTACTACAGGGTTATAGTCAATTTGTGCGTCCGTGCGTCCGTATACTGCTCAATTCAATATATTAAGAGTAAGAGATCTGTAGTGTGACGTGATTGGTGCAGTCGGCACGGCCTAATGTTTGTGTGCGAGGAGATCTCACATTGACTGCAATCATAAAACGCAATAATTGGCTCAAATGATAGTCATCCTGTGTGTGGGGCCGCGCGAGGCCGGCGCGGGCCGGGGCCGCAGGGCCCGAGGCCGACTTAATTCTAAATTAATTATAAGACTAAAATATTTTCCCAATAAATAATAATTAATAATAATAACAATTTATAATTGTACAATTTGCAAGTTTGATTTTTAATTTATATCTAAGCAATAAGTAGTTGAAATGTAATTTTTAATTGGTGTAACATTGGACGTTTTTGTATGTAATGAGGACACAGTCGATGTTTTGTAAGTTATATTTTTATGGAGGATTGTTGTTGTTTCGTGAGCCGGGCGCCACACGATGAGATCGGAGCGCCCGGCGCCCCGGCGCAGGCCAGGCGCTCGTCGACTCGCTAATTATTTTAGATAGCAATAGAGACTGTGTCTCGAAATCTAAATAGTATAAATAATTAGAGTAATGCAACGTTTATTGTTTATTCCGATATTTCGGTGTTATTATAGTTTTACGGTCGAAAGCCCGAAGATTATTTTAAATTCGCGCAAAATTTGCACAATTGTAATCCTATTTACGCACAACACGTTTTGTTTACACGACACGCGAGCACAACAGCGGCCTGCGCGCGTACCTAGCGTGCCTGGCATGCGTAGCGTGCGCGCAGTGTCCCGCGCGCGTGTCTAACCCATTCCTTGGTTGTAACACCCGCCGTGTATAGTTTATCCTGTTAACAATGCCGTGTCACACTAGACTGAGATATATAAAAGGGACGTAAAATTATTTTACGATTGAAATAATAAAAGTCAATAAATAATAAAAGATTCAATAATTATACTTAAATGTAACATAATTCGTGTTATATATGTAACGTTTCGGGTCAGTGTGCGTCTTGATATTTTACTTACAACTCTGAAGGCTGTGATCACGTATGTGTAGTGTGTATACGCACACACGCATGCTACCACTGTATCATTAGGTAGGTCACCGTACTAACTGGTTAACATAATCATTTTCCGTTCATCTTCGGGCGAGCGATAGGGTGTAACTTGTAAATATATTAATGTAAGTACAAATTGTACAAGATTCAGTCGAGCCAATGCCGCGACAGCGACCCGCTTACCGAGACATCGTCTAAAGTGTTGTTGAATTTACAAATATTAATAGCTATCGATTTTGTTATAATAATACATTGTTGATAAGATATATACATAATATATTAGTCAAATTATAAAAAGAAGATATATACGTTACTGTTTTGAATGGGGTATTTGACTAAATCTAATAATATAAATATGTTTAGTCCGTCAGACAGATTCCCAAAAAATATTGAAAACGTATTTTTCAATTTATCACATCATTAAATAGTAAAGAAGATTAAAGGAACTTAACGTGATGAGATGTATATGAGTGGGGACCTCACTTGCTGGTGAAAAGGGTACTGGTAAGTGACGTCACACGAGATTTTAAATCACTGTGTACCCCCCAATTTTTGTTTACGAGATAAAATTAAAAATACGTTTTTAATATTTTTTGGACATCTGTATGATAGATTAAACAGTTCTTTGTCAGATACTCTATTGTTTAATTGTGCAAGGTGAGTCTAGACATTGTTTCGTTAAGCATTGGATCGATTGAACTTAGGAGCCCCCGCGATCACGACCGGCCTCTGCGAGAGACACGCTGACACTGCTATTGACAGGGGGGACATACAAGATTATTCCACAACCATAGCAACCGGGGTTGCCAGGTCGAAAAACCTTAAATCCGAACAGACAGTTCGGCCGGACATTTGGGCTTAAAAACCGGATATTATATTAGACAAAACAAATAGTTTATAAAATCAAGTCTTTTTATTTTCATTATAAATCTTTTTAATTTCTAATGAAGTACAAGTAAAATCTAAGGCCAAGTCAGACAAAATAAAAAAAGCCGAACACAGATTATTTTTACATTACAATCAATCGAAACTCCTTAATATGTCCGACTCTATCAGTTCTGGCCTGGCAACCCTAATTGCAACGTAAAATCTGCTATAACTTATAATAGAGATAAAGACTGTGGCATGCCTGTTATCTAATCACTAATTAAACTAGCATGTAACAGTACGTTTAATTTATCTCCCGATGATTTCGATCCCAACAATACATTTTGAAATAACTTTGTATACGATACTGCACAACTGACATGACAGTCGGAAAGTTGAATATTATAAGTTGTTAGACACACCCCTGTCTTATGTCCCTATGTTAACATCCTTCGCAAAGAAATAGACGATTTCGAAGAAATTTCAAATAGTTCCATTCTTAATTTAGCCAATTAAGGATGAAACTATGAAATTTAATTTTTTCATCCCATTTATTCGTCCTACCGTATACTAATGCATAAATTAAATGCCAATTTTTTGCGGATGGGAAAAAAATTTGCAGATTCCTTTTTGTTTTAAGTTCTTTACGTCTATGCACTGGCGAAGTTTACACATATTTGCGATAACAATGGGGTCTGTCGAAACGCATGTTTCTTTGATAAAAGCACGTTTGTATTCAACACGATTCACGAAGTACAAGGAACTGAAATAGTTAACACTGGAATTGATTTACTATAGCTTTATTTAAGGCAAACGTTATTGTTTACGAGGTAAATGCATATTGAAAACGAATGCATGTTTCGCAACTGAACGGGATCGTGTTGCCGGACTTTTCACTTCGACTGTTGATACTTAACTGTTGTGCAGATATCGAAAACTGTTGTTATATTGTATGTGGAGTTTTGTTGCCTATGTGATAGCGAAAGCCGTTTTCTGTAGAGGCTATATTCCTTGGCCCGCGGACTAGTTACAATTGTACAACGGTTCTGGACCCCAATTCTGCTATTTACAATG